>NW_017205263.1:0-5349 GCF_001704415.2 Capra hircus
CACGTGGGACAGCCCTGAGGGAAGCCTTGCGGGAAAGCCTCGTGGAAAGCCTCGAGGGAAGGGCCACAGATCCCTTGATCCAAGCGAAGGGAAGCGTGACACTGCTGCTACAGCTCGGGAGGAAAGCGCAAGTGCAAGCCCACTCGAGACGAGGACTGACTCCCCTGGGGAGACTCCAGAAATATCCGAAGATCCATGTCAGCACCGGAGAGGAATCCTCAGGTTCCGACAGCGACTCCACACAAGATCTTAGGCCCGGCATCGACGGGAGATGAATCCCGAGATGACCGAGCAACTCGCTGGGACTGGCCTTTCCTGAGGCCACCAGAGCGGGTCCCTGAGGTCCCCGTCGTAAGTTGAGAGCACCTGCCACAACTCGAGAAAATCCAGGAGGTTCTCCCCGTCAGGCGAGATGAGGCCGATTTTCGCTGAGGCATCTCGAGGCTAATCACACCTAAACTCTGGAACTTAAAAAGGGTCCTTCACACCCTAGCTGCACCTCAAGAAGTTCCCCGACATACCCGTCTCCAGTCGAGAGGAATCACGAGAGTCCTCCCTCATCCAGAGGAGCGCCGTTTCCGCCTCCTAGCTCGAGAGGAGGGATCTTTCCCTGCGTGGTCGGCAAAGAATTCCCGGCGTTCCCGTCGCATCTCAAGAGGAGGCGCTCTCCACAGGAAAGGCGAGAGGAACTCCAGGTCGTGCCCACCATTCCCAGAGTCCCCCAGATGTCTCAGTCCATTCCAGGGAAATCTGTTTTCCCTGCACTGCCTCGATTTCAAGCCGAGGACCAACTCACACCACAGTGGCACGTGGACAGCCCTGTGGGAAAGCCTCGTGCGAAAGCCACAGATCCTTTGATCCTCGAAGGAAGCGTGACACTGCTGCTACAGCTCGGGAGGAAAGCGCACATCCATGCCCCCACTCGAGACGAGGACTGACTCCCCTGGGGAGACTCCAGAAGTACCCAAGATCCATGTCAGCACTGGAGAGGAATCCTCAGGTTCCGGCACCGACTATACACAAGGTCTTAGGCCCGGCATCGACGGAGAGGAACCCGAGAGGCCCCCATGCAACTCGCATGGGGACTGGCCTTTCCTGAGGCACCAGAGGGGTCCCTGAGGTCCCCGTCGTAAGTCGACAGCAACTGCCCTATCTCGAGAAAATCCAGGAGGTAGTCCCCTCCAGGCGAGATGAGGCCCATTTCCGCTGAGGCGACTGGAAGCTAATCACCCTAATTCTGGAACTTCCAAAGGGTCCTTCACACCCTTGCTGCAACTCAAGAAGTTCCCGACATACCCGTCTCCACTCAAGAGGAAGCATGAGAGTCCCGCCACATCCAGAGGAGCCCTGTTTCCGCCTCCTAGCTCGAGAGGAGGGATCGTTTCCCTGCGTGGTCGGAAAGAATTCCCGGGTTCCCGTCGCATCTCAAGAGGAGGCGCTCTCCACAGGAAAGGCGAGAGGAACTCCAGGGTCGTGCCACATTCCCTGAGTCCCCCCAGATGTCTGAGTCCATTCCAGGGAAATCTGTTTTCCCCTTCACTGCCTCGACTTTAAGCCAAGGATCGACTCACACAACAGTGGCACGTGGGAAAGCCCTGTGGGAAGCCTCATGGGAAAGCGTCATGGGAAATTCTAGAGGGAAAGCCACAGATCCCTTGATCCACGAAAAGGGAAGCATGACACTGCTGCTACAGCTCGGGAGGACGCACGTGCATGCCCCTTCTCGAGACAAGGACTGACTCCCCTGGGGAGACTCCAGAAGTACACAAGATCCATGTCGGCACTGGAGAGGAATCCTCAGGTTCCGTCAATGAGTCCACACAAGGTCTTAGGCCCCAGCATCGACGGGAGAAGAATCCCGAGAGGCCCGGGAGAAACTCGCATGGGGACTGGCCTTTCCTGAGGCCACCAGAGCGGGTCCCTGAGGCCATCGTCGTAAGTCGAGAGCACCTGCCGCAACTCGAGAAAATCCAGGAGGTTCTCCCCTCCAGGCGAGATGAGGCCCATTTCGGCTGAGACAACTAGGGGGTAATCAGACTTAAACTCTGGAACTTCCAAAGGGTCCTTCACACCCTTGCTGCAACTCAAGAAGTTCCCCGACATACCCGTCTCCACTCAAGAGGAACCCGAGCGTACCGCCCGTATCCAGAGTGGCCCCGTTTCCGCCTGCTAGCTCGAGAGGAGGGATCCTTTCCCTGCGTGGTCCTGAAAGAATTCCTAGCGTTCCCGTCTCATCTCAAGAGGAGGCACTCGCCACAGTAAAGGCGAGAGGAACTCCAGTATCAGGCCCCATTCCCAGAGTCCCCCAGATGTCTCAGTCCATTCCAAGGAAACCTGTTTTCCCTGCACTGCCTCCACTTTCAAGCCGAGGATCGACTCACACCGCGATGGCAGGTTGGACAGCCCTGTGGGAAAGCCCTCGTGGGAAAGCCATGGGAAAGCCTCGAGGGAAAGCCACAGATCCCTTGATCCACGCGTAGGGAAGCGTGACAATGCGGCTACAGCTCGGGAGGAAAGCGCACGTGCATGCCCCCACTCGAGACGAGGACTGACTCCCCTGGGGAGACTCCAGAAGTACCCCAAGATCCATGTCAGCACTGCAGAGGAAACCTCAGGTTCCGGCACTGACTCCACACAAGGTCTTAGGCCCCGGCATCGACGGGAGAGGAATTCCGAGAGGCCCGAGCAATTCGCATGGGGAGTGGCCTTTTCTGAGGCCCCCAGAGCGGGTCGTTGAGGTCCCCGTCGTAAGTCGACAGCAACTGCCCTATCTCGAGAAAATCCAGGAGGTAGTCCCCTCCAGGCGAGATGAGGCCCATTTCCGCTGAGGCGACTGGAAGCTAATCACCCCTAATCTCTGGAACTTCCAAAGGGTCCTTCACAGCCTTGCTGCAACTCAAGAAGTTCCCCCGACATACCCGTCTCCACTCAAGAGGAAGCACGAGAGTCCCGCCTACATCCAGAGGAGCCCCGTTTCCGCGTCCTAGCTCGAGAGGAGGGATCCTTTCCTTTCGTGGTCGGCAAAGAATTCCCGGCGTTCCCGTCGCATCTCAGGAGGAGGCGCTCTCCACAGGAAAGGCGAGAGGAACTCCAGGGTCGTGCCACATTCCCTGAGTCCCCCAGATGTCTGAGTCCATTCCAGGGAAACTGTTTTCCCTTCACTGCCTCGACTTTAAAGCCAAGGATCGACTCACACAACAGTGGCACGTGGGAAAGCCCTGTGGGAAGCCTCATGGGAAAGCGTCATGGAAAGCTAGAGGGAAAGCCACAGATCCCTTGATCCACGAAAAGGGAAGCATGACACTGCTGCTACAGCTCGGGAGGAAATCGCACGTGCATGCCCCTTCTCGAGACAAGGACTGACTCCCCTGGGGAGACTCCAGAAGTACCACAAGATCCATGTCGGCACTGGAGAGGAATCCTCAGGTTCCGTCAATGAGTCCACACAAGGTCTTAGGCCCCAGCATCGACGGGAGAAGAATCCCGAGAGGCCCGGGAGAAACTCGCATGGGGACTGGCCTTTCCTGAGGCCACCAGAGCGGGTCCCTGAGGCCATCGTCGTAAGCCGAGAGCACCTGCCGCAACTCGAGAAAATCCAGGAGGTTCTCCCCTCCAGGCGAGATGAGGCCCATTTCGGCTGAGACAACTAGGGGGTAATCAGACTTAAACTCTGGAACTTCCAAAGGGTCCTTCACACCCCTTGCTGCAACTCAAGAAGTTCCCCGACATACCCGTCTCCACTCAAGAGGAACCCGAGCGTACCGCCCGTATCCAGAGTGGCCCGTTTCCGCCTGCTAGCTCGAGAGGAGGGATCCTTTCCCTGCGTGGTCCTGAAAGAATTCCTAGCGTTCCCGTCTCATCTCAAGAGGAGGCGCTCGCCACAGTAAAGGCGAGAGGAACTCCAGTATCAGGCCCCATTCCCAGAGTCCCCAGATGTCTCAGTCCATTCCAAGGAAACCTGTTTTCCCTGCACTGCCTCCACTTTCAAGCCGAGGATCGACTCACACCGCGATGGCAGGTTGGACAGCCCTGTGGGAAAGCCTCGTGGGAAAGCCTCATGGGAAAGCCCTCGAGGAAAGCCACAGATCCTTGATCCACGCGTAGGGAAGCGTGACAATGCGGCTACAGCTCGGGAGGAAAGCGCACGTGCATGCCCCCACTCGAGACGAGGACTGACTCCCCCTGGGGAGACTCCAGAAGTACCCCAAGATCCATGTCAGCACTGCAGAGGAAACCTCAGGTTCCGGCACTGACTCCACACAAGGTCTTAGGCCCCGGCATCGACGGAGAGGAATCCCGAGAGGCCCCGAGCAATTCGCATGGGGAGTGGCCTTTTCTGAGGCCCCAGAGCGGGTCGTTGAGGTCCCCCGTCGTAAGTCGACAGCAACTGCCCTATCTCGAGAAAATCCAGGAGGTAGTCCCCTCCAGGCGAGATGAGGCCCATTTCCGCTGAGGCGACTGGAAGCTAATCACCCCTAATCTCTGGAACTTCAAAGGGTCCTTCACAGCCTTGCTGCAACTCAAGAAGTTCCCCGACATACCCGTCTCCACTCAAGAGGAAGCACGAAAGTCCCGCCTACATCCAGAGGGGCCCGTTTCCGCGTCCTAGCTCGAGAGGAGGGATCCTTTCCTTTCGTGGTTGGCAAAGAATTCCCGGCGTTCCCGTCGCATCTCAGGAGGAGGCGCTCTCCACAGGAAAGGCGAGAGGAAATCCAGGTCGTGCCACCATTCCCAGAGTCCCCAAGATGTCTCAGTCCATTCCAGGGAAACCTGTTTTCCCTGCACTGCCTCGACATTCAAGCCGTGGATCGACTCACATCATGGTGGCACGTGGGACAGCCATGTGGGAAAGTCTCGTGGGAAAGCCTCGTGTGAAAACCTCCAGGGAAAGCCATAGATCCCTTGATCCACGCGAAGGGAAGCGTGACACTGCTGCTACAGCTGGGGAGGAAAGCGCACGTGCATGCCCCCACTCGAGACGGAGACTGACCTCCCCTGGGAGACTCCAGAAGTACCCCAAGATCCATGTCGGCACTGGAAAGGAATTCTCAGGTTCGGCACCGACTCCACACAAGGTCTTAGGCCCCGGCATAGACGGGAGAGGATCCCGAGAGGCCCCCGAGCAACTCGCATGGGGACTGGCCTTTCCTGAGCGACCAGAGCGGGTCCCTGAAGTCCCCGTCGTTAGTCAAGAGCACGCCGCAACTCGAGAAAATCCAGGAGGTTCTCCCCTCCAGGCGAGATGAGGCCCATTTCCGCTGAGGCGTCTCGAGCTAATCAAACCTAACCTCTGGAACTTTCAAGGGGTCCTTCACACCCTTGCTGCAACTCAAGAAGTTCCCCGACATA
>NW_017205264.1:0-5349 GCF_001704415.2 Capra hircus
TTCCAAAACAAGACATACCACGCAAATTCTCCAGCAACACAGGAACACTCCCCTGAGCTTCAATATACAGGCAGCTCAAAATTATCCCAAAACCTTTGATGTCTCATAACCCATTACGGGTCACTCCACTGCCACTCCAGAGAGAAGAAACCCAGCTCCACCCACCAAAACTCCAACACAAGCCTCCCTAACCAGGAAACCTTGACAAGCCACTGATAGAACCCCACCCAAAGTGAGGAAGCTCCATAATAAAGAGAACTCCACAAATTACCAGAATATAAAAAGGCCACCCCAAACGCAGCAATATAACCAAGATGAAGAGACAGAGGAACACTCAGCAGGTAAAGGAACAGGAGAGTTGCCCACCAAACCAAACAAAAGAGGAAGAAGTAGGAATCTACCGGAGAAGGAATTCCGAATATTGATAGTGAAAATGATCCAAAATCTTGAAATCAAAATGGAAACACAGATAAATAGCCTAGAGACAAGATTGAGAAGATGCAAGAAAGTTTAACAAGGACCTAGAAGAAATAAAAAAGAGTCAAAATATAATAATAACGCAATAAATGAGACCAAAAACACTCTGGAGGCCAACAAATAGTAGAATAATGGAGGCAGAAGATAGGATTAGTGAAATAGAAGATAGAATGGTAGAAATAAATGAATCAGAGAGGAAACAAGAAAAACCAATTAAAAGAAACGAGGACAATCTCAGAGACCTCCAGGACAATATGAAACGCTCCAACATTCGAATTATAGGAGTCCCAGAAGAAGAAGACAGAAAGAAAGATCATGAGAAAAATCCTTGAGGAGATAATAGTTGAAAACTTCCCTAAAAATGGGAAGAAAATAATCACCCAAGTCCAAGAAACACAGAGAGTTCCAAATAGGATAAACCCAAGGCGAAACACCCCAAGACACATATTAATCAAATTAACAAAGATCAAACACAAAGAACAAATATTAAAAGCAGCAAGGGAAAACACAACAAATAACACACAAGGGGATTCCCATAAGGATAACAGCTGATCTTTCAATAGAAACTCTTCAGGCCAGGAGGGAATGGCAAGACATACTTAAAGTGATGAAAGACAATAACCTACAGCCCAGATTACTGTATCCAGCAAGGATCTCATTCAAATACGAAGGAGAAATCAAAAGCTTTACAGACAAGCAAAAGCTGAGGAGAATTCAGCACCACCAAACCAGCTCTCCAACAAATTCTAAAGGATATCCTCTAGACAGGAAACACGAAAAGGGTGTATAAACCCGAACCCAAAACAATAAAGTAAATGGTAACGGATCATACTTATCAATAATCACCTTAAACGTAAATGGGGTTGAACGCCCCCAACCAAAAGACAAAGACTGGCCGAATGGATACAAAAACAAGACTCCTCTATATTGCTGCTTACAAGAGACCCACCTCAAAACAAGGGACACCATACAGACTGAAAGTGAAGGGGCTGGAAAAAGATATACCACGCAAACAGAGACCAAAAGAAAGCAGGAGTGGCAATACTCATATCCGATAAAATAGACTTTAAAACAAAGGCTGTGAAAAGAGACAAAGAAGGCCACTACATAATGATCAAAGGAACAATCCAAGAAGAAGATATAACAATTATAAATATATATGCCACCCAATATAGGAGCACCGCAATATGTAAGAGAAATGCTAACAAGTATGAAAGGGGAAATCAACAATAACACAATAATAGTGGGAGACTTTAATACCCCCACTCACACCTATGGACAGATCAACTAAACAGAAAATTAACAAAAGAAACGCAAACTTTAAATGATACATTAGATCAGTTAACCTAATTGATATCTATAGACATTTCACCCCAAAACAATGAATTTCACCTTTTTTTCAAGTGCTCATGGAACCTTCTCCAGGATAGATCACATCCTGGGCCATAAATCTAAACTTGATAAATTCAAAAAACTCGAAATCATTCCAAGCATCTTTTCTGACCATAATGCATTAAGATTAGATCTCAATTACAGGAGAAAAAACTATTAAAAATTCCAACACATGAGGTTGAACAACACACTTCTGAATAACCAACAAATCACAGAAGAAATCAAAAAAGAAATCAAAATATGCATAGAAACTAATGAAAATGAAAACACAACAACCCAAAACCTGTGGGACACTATAAAAGCAGTGCTAAGAGGAAAGTTCATAGCAATACAGGCATACCTCAAGAAACAAGAAAAAAGTCAAATAAATAACCTAACTCTACAACTAAAGCAACTAGAAAAGGAAGAGTTGGAGAACCCCAGAGTTAGTAGAAGGAAAGAAATCTTAAAAATTAGGGCAGAAATAAATGCAAAAGAAACAAAAGAGACCATAGCAAAAATCAACAAAGCCAAAAGCTGGTTCTTTGAAAGGATAAATAAAATTGACAAACCATTAGCCAGACTCATCAAGAAGCAAAGAGAGAAAAATCAAATCAATAAAATTAGAAATGAAAATGGAGAGATCACAACAGACAACACAGAAATACAAAGGATCATAAGAGACTACTATCAGCAATTGTATGCCAATAAAATGGACAACGTGGAAGAAATGGACAAATTCTTAGAAAAGTACAATTTTCCAAAACTGAACCAGGAAGAAATAGAAAATCTTAACAGACCCATCACAAGCACGGAAATTGAAACTGTAATCAGAAATCTTCCAGCAAACAAAAGCCCAGGTCCAGATGGCTTCACAGCTGAATTCTACCAAAAATTTCGAGAAGAGCTAACACCTATCCTCCTCAAACTCTTCCAGAAAATTGCAGAGGAAGGTAAACTTCCAAACTCATTCTATGAGGCCACCATCACCCTAATACCAAAAACCTGACAAAGATGTCACAAAAAAAGAAAACTACAGGCCAATATCACTGATGAACATAGATGCAAAAATCCTCAACAAAATTCTAGCAATCAGAATCCAACAACACATTAAAAAGATCATACACCATGACCAAGTGGGCTTTATCCCAGGGATGCAAGGATTCTTCAATATCCGCAAATCAATCAATGTAATTCACCACATAACAAATTGAAAAATAAAAACCATATGATTATCTCAATAGATGCAGAGAAGGCCTTTGACAAAATTCAACATCCATTTATGATAAAAACTCTCCAGAAAGCAGGAATAGAAGGAACATACCTCAACATAATAAAAGCTATCTATGACAAACCCACAGCAAACATTATCCTCAATGGTGAAAAATTGAAAGCATTTCCCGCTAAAGTCAGGAACAAGACAAGGGGTGTCCACTTTCACCGCTACTATTCAACATAGTTCTGGAAGTTTTGGCCACAGCAATTAGAGCAGAAAAAGAAATAAAAGGAATCCAAATTGGAAAAGAAGAAGTAAAACTCTCACTGTTTGCACATGACATGATCCTCTACATGGAAAACCCTAAAGACTCCACCAGAAAATTACTAGAGCTAATCAATGAATATAGTAAAGTTGCAGGATATAAAATCAACACACAGAAATCCCTTGCATTCCTATACACGAATAATGAGAAAGTAGAAAAAGAAATTAAGGAAACAATTCCATTCACCATTGCAACGAAAAGAATAAAATACTTAGGAATATATCTACCTAAAGAAACTAAAGACCTATATATAGAAAACTATAAAACACTGATGAAAGAAATCAAAGAGGACACTAATAGATGGAGAAATATACCATGTTCATGGATCGGAAGAATCAATATAGTGAAAATGAGTATACTACCCAAAGCAATTTACAAATTCAATGCAATCCCTATCAAGCTACCAGCCACATTTTTCACAGAACTAGAACAAATAATTTCAAGATTTGTATGGAAACACAAAAAACCTCGAATAGCCAAAGCAATCTTGAGAAAGAAGAATGGAACTGGAGGAATCAACTTGCCTGACTTCAGGCTCTACTACAAAGCCACAGTCATCAAGACAGTATGGTACTGGCACAAAGACAGACATATAGATCAATGGAACAAAATAGAAAGCCCAGAGATAAATCCACACACATATGGACACCTTATCTTTGACAAAGGAGGCAAGAATATACAATGGAGTAAAGACAATCTCTTTAACAAGTGGTGCTGGGAAAACTGGTCAACCACTTGTAAAAGAATGAAACTAGATCACTTTCTAACACCGCACACAAAAATAAACTCAAAATGGATTAAAGATCTAAATGTAAGACCAGAAACTATAAAACTCCTAGAGGAGAACATAGGCAAAACACTCTCCGACATAAATCACAGCAGGATCCTCTATGATCCACCTCCCAGAATTCTGGAAATAAAAGCAAAAATAAACAAATGGGATCTAATTAAAATTAAAAGCTTCTGCACAACAAAGGAAAATATAAGCAAGGTGAAAAGACAGCCTTCTGAATGGAGAAAATAATAGCAAATGAAGCAACTGACAAACAACTAATCTCAAAAATATACAAACAACTTCTGCAGCTCAATTCCAGAAAAATAAACGACCCAATCAAAAAATGGGCCAAAGAACTAAATAGACATTTCTCCAAAGAAGACATATGGATGGCTAACAAACACATGAAAAGATGCTCAACATCACTCATTATTAGAGAAATGCAAATCAAAACCACAATGAGGTACCACTTCACACCAGTCAGAATGGCTGCGATCCAAAAATCTGCAAGCAATAAATGCTGGAGAGGGTGTGGAGAAAAGGGAACCCTCTTACACTGTTGGTGGGAATGTAAACTAGTACAGCCACTATGGAGAACAGTGTGGAGATTCCTTAAAAATTGCAACATAGAACTACCTTATGACCCAGCAATCCCACTTCTGGGCATACACACCGAGGAAACCAGAATTGAAAGAGACACATGTACCCCAATGTTCATCGCAGCACTGTTTATAATAGCTAGGACATGGAAACAACCTAGATGTCCATCAGCAGATGAATGGATAAGAAAGCTGTGGTACATATACACAATGGAGTATTACTCAGCCATAAAAAAGAATTCATTTGAATCAGTTCTGATGAGATGGATGAAACTGGAGCCGATTATACAGAGTGAAGTAAGCCAGAAAGAAAAACACCAATACAGTATACTAACACATATATATGGAATTTAGGAAGATGGCAATGACGACCCTGTATGCAAGACAGGAAAGAGACACAGATGTGTATAATGGACTTTTGGACTCAGAGGAGGGAGAGGGTGGGATGATTTGGGAGAATGACATTCTAACATGTATACTATCATGTAAGAATTGAATCGCCAGTCAATGTCTGATGCAGGATACAGCATGCTTGGAGCTGGTGCATGGGGATGACCCAGAGAGATGATGGGGAGGAGGTGGGAGG
>NW_017205265.1:0-5349 GCF_001704415.2 Capra hircus
CGCTTTCCTCCGAGCTGTAGCAGCAGTGGCGCTCTTCCCTTCGCGTGGATCAAGGGATCTGTGGCTTTCAATTGAGGCTTTCACGAGCCTTTCGCAGGAGGCTTTCCCACAGGGCTCTCTCACCTGCCACCGTGGTATGAGTCGATCCTCGCAGGAAAGTCGAGGCAGTGCACGGAAAACAGGTTTCCTGGAATGGACTGAGACATCTGGGGGACTCTGGGAATGGTGGCACGACCCTGGAGTTCCTCTCGCCTTTAGTGTGGATAGCGCCTCCTCTTGAGATGCGACGGGAACGCGGGAATTCTTTCCCGACCACGCAGGGAAAGGATCCCTCCTCTCGAGCTAGAAGCCGGAAACGGGGCTACTCTGGATGTGGGCAGAACTCTCGTGCTTCCACTCGAGTGGAGACGGGTATGTCGGGGAACTTCTTGAGTTGCAGCAAGGGTGTGGATGACTCTTTGGAAGTTCTAAAGGTTAGGTGTGATTAGCCTCGAGACGCCTCAGCGGAAATGGGCCTCATTTCGCCTAGACGGGGGAACCTCCTGGATTTTCTCGAGTTGCAGCAGGTGCTCTCGACTTATGTCGGGGACCTCAGGGACCTGCTCTGGTGGCCTCAGGAAAGGCCAGTCCCCAAGCAAGTTGCTCGGGGCCTCTAGAGATTCCTCTCCCGTCGATGCCGGGGCCTAAGATCTTGTGTGGAGTCGGTGCCAGAAATGGAGCATTCCTCTCCAGTGCTGACATGGATCTTGGGGTACTTCTGGAGTCTCCCAGGGGAGTCAGTCCTCGTCTGGAAGTGGGGCATGCACGTGCGCTTTCGTCCCGAGCTGTAGCAGCAGTGTCGCGCTTCCCTTCCCGTGGATCAAGGGATCTGTGCTTCCCTAGAGCTTTCCCACGAAACTTTCCCGAGGCTTTCCCACGAGGCTATCCCACAGGGCTGTCCCACGTGCCACCGTGGTGTGAGTTGATCCTCGACTTGAAAGTCGAGGCAGTGCAGGGAAATCAGGTTTCCCTGGAATGGACGGAGACATCTGGTGTCTCTGGGAATGATGGTAAGACCCTGGAGTTCCTCTCGCCCTTCCTGTGGAGAGCGCCTCCTCTTGAGATGCGACGGGAACGCCGGGAATTCTTCCCGAACACGCAGCGAAAGGATGCCTCCTCTCGAGGTAGGAGGCGGAAACGGGGCTCCTTTGGATGTGGGCGGGACTCTCATGCTTCCTCTCGAGTGGAGACGGGTATGTCGGGGAACTTCTTGTGTTGCATCAAGGGTGTAAAGGACCCTTTGGAAGTTCCAGAGGTTAGGTGTGATTTGCCTGGAGACGCCTCAGCGGAAATGGGCCTCATCTCGCTGGAGGGGAGAACCTCCTGGATTTTCTCGATTTGCGGCAGGTGCTCTCGACTTTCCACGGGGACCTCAGGGACCCGCTCTGGTGGCCTCAGGAAAGGCCAGTCCCCATGCGAGTTGCTCAAGGGCCTCCGGGATTCCGCACCCGTTGATGCCAGGGCATAAGACCTTGTGTGGAGTTAGCACCGGAACCTGAGGATTCCTCTCCAGTGCTGACATGGATCTTGGGGTACTTCTGGAGTCTCGCCAGGGGCGTCAGTCCTCGTCTCGAGTGGGGGCATGCACGTGCGCTTTCCTCCGGAGTTGTAGCGGCAGTGTCACCCTTCCCTTCGCGTGGATCAAGGGATCTGTGGCTTTCCCTCGAGGCTTTCCCTTGAGGCTTTCCGACGAGGCTTTCCCACAGGGCTGACCCACGTGCCACCGTGGTGTGAGTCGATCCTCGGTATGAAAGTCGAGGCAGTGCAGGGAAAGCAGGTTTCCCTGGAATGGACTGAGACATCTGGGGGACTCTGGGAATGGTGGCATGACCGTGGAGTTCCTCTCGCCTTTCCTGTGGAGAGCGCCTCCTCTTGAGATGCGACGGGAACGCCGGGAATTCTTTCCCGAACACGCAGGGAAAGGGTCCCTCCTCTCGAGCTTGGAGGCGGAAACGGGGCTCCTTTGGATGCGGGCGAGATTCTCGTGCTTCCTCTCGATTGGAGACGGGTATGTCGGGGAACATCTTGAGTTGCAAGAAGGGTGTGAAAGACCCTTTGGAAGTTCCAGATGTTAGATGTGATTAGCCTCCAGACCCCTCAGCGGAAATGGGCTTCATCTCGCCTGGAGGGGAGAACCTCCTGGATTTTCTCGAGTTGCGGCAGGTGCTCTCGAATTATAATGGGGACCTCAGGGACCCGCTCTGGTGGCCTCAGGAAAGGCCAGTCCCCATGGGAGTTGCTCGGTGCCTCTCGGGATTCCTCTCCCGTCGATGCCGGTGCCTAAGACATTGTGTGGAGTCGGTGCCGGAACCTGAGGATTCCTCTCCAGTGCTGACATGGATCTTCGGGTACTTCTGGAGTCTCCCCAGGGGAGTCAGTCCTCGTTTCGAGTGGGGGCATGCACGTGCGCTTTCCTCCGAGCTGTAGCAGCAGTGTCACACTTCCCTTCGCGTGGATCAAGGGATCTGTGGCTTTCCCTAGAGGCTTTCCCACGAGGCTTTCCCACAGGGCTGTCCCACGTGCCACCGGTGTGAGTCGATCCTCGGCTTGAAAGTCGAGGCAGTGCAGGGAAAACAGGTTTCCCTTGAATGGACTGAGACATCTGGGGGACTCTGGGAATGGTGGCACGACCCTGGAGTTCCTCTCGCCTTTCCTGTGGAGAGCGCCTCCTCTTGAGATGCGACGGGAACGCCGGGAATTCTTTCCCGAACACGCAGGGAAAGGATCCCTCCTCTTGAGCTAGGGAGCCGGAAACGGGGCTCCTCTGGATGTGGGCGGGACTCTCGTGCTTCCTCTCCAGTGGAGACGGGTATGTCGGGGAACATCTTGATTTGCAGCAAGGGTGTGAAGGACCCTTTGGAAGTCCAGATGTTAGATGTGATTAGCCTCGGACCCCTCAGCGGAAATGGGCCTCATCTCGCCTGGAGGGAAGAACCTCCTGGATATTCTCGAGTTGCGGCAGGTGCTCTCGTATTATAATGGGGACCTCAGGGACCCGCTCTGGTGGCCTCAGGAAAGGCCAGTCCCCATGGAGTTTGCACGGGGGCCTCTCGGGATTCCTCTCCCGTCGATGCCGGGGCCTAAGACCTTGTGTGGAGTCGTGCCGAAACCTGAGGATTCCTCCCAGTGCTGACATGGATCTTGGGGTACTTCTGGAGTCTCCACAGGGGAGTCAGTCCTCGTCTCGAGTGGGGGCATGCACGTGCGCTTTCCTCCGAGCTGTAGCAGCAGTGTCGCGCTTACCTTCCCGTGATCAAGGGATCTGTGGCTTTCCCTCGAGGCTTTACCACTAGGCTTTCCCACAGGGATGTCCCACGTGCCACCGTGGTGTGAGTCGATCCTCGGCTTGAACGTCGAGGCAGTGCAGGGAAAACAGGTTTCCCTGGAATGGACTGAGACATCTGGGGACTCTG
The DNA here is from genome assembly GCF_001704415.2 of Capra hircus. Lineage (NCBI taxonomy): Eukaryota > Metazoa > Chordata > Mammalia > Artiodactyla > Bovidae > Capra > Capra hircus. Next base: position 3,453 of record NW_017205265.1, read on the forward strand.
GGAATGGTGGCACGACCCTGGAGTCCTCTGCCTTTCCTGTGGAGAGCACCTCCTCTTGAGTTGCGACGGAAACCCTTCGAATTCTTTCCCGACCACGCAGGGAAAGGAACTCTCCTCTCGAGCTAGGAGGGGGAAACCGGGTTCCTCTGGATGTGGGCGGGACTCTCGTGCTTCCTCTCGAGTGGAAACGGGTATGTCGGGGAACTTCTTGATTTGCAGCAAGGGTGTGAAGGACCCTTTGGAAGTTCCAGGTGTTGGATGTGTTTAGCCTCGAGACGCCTCAGCGGAAATGGGCTCATCTCGCCTGGAGGGTAGAACCTCCTGGATTTTTTCGATGTTGCAGGTGCTCTCGACTTACGATGGGGACCTCAGGGACCCGCTCTGGTGGCCTCAGGAAAGACCAGTCCCCATGCAAGTTGCTCGGGGCCTCTCGGGATTCCTCTCCCCGTCGATACTGGGGCCTAAATCTAGTGTGGATTCGGTGCCGGAACCTGAGCATTCCTCTCCAGTGCTGACATGGATCTTGGGTACTTCTGGAGTCTCTCCAGTGGAGTCAGTCCTCGTCTCGAGTGGGGGCATGCACGTGCGCTTTCCTCGAGCTGTAGCAGCAGTGTCACACTTTCCCTTCACGTGGATCAAGGGATCTGTGGCTTTCCCTCGAGGCTTTCCCACGAGGCTTTCAGACGAGGCGTTCCCACGAGGCTTTCCCACGGGGCTGTCCTTCATGCCACCGTGGTGTTAGTCGATCCGGGGCTTGAAAGTGAGGTGTGCACTTTCCCTGGAATGGACTGAGACATCTGGGGGACTCTGAAAGGTGGCACGACCCTGGAGTTCCTCCTTTCCTGTGGAGAGCGACTCCTCTTGAGATGCAACGGGAACGTCGGGAATTCTTTCCCGACCACGCAGGGAAAGGATCCTCCTCTCGAGCAATGGGGCGGAAACGGGCTCCTCTGGATGTGGGGGGACTCTCGTGCTTCCTCTCGAGTGGAGACGGGTATGTCGGGGAACTTCTTGAGTTGCAGCAAGGGTGTGAAGGACCCTTTGGAAGTTCCAAAGTTAGTGTGATTAGCCTCGAGACGCCTCAGCGGAAATGGGCCTCATCTGCCTGGAGGGGAGAACCTCCTGGATTTTCTCGAGTTGCGGCAGGTGCTCTCGACTTACGACGGGGACCTCAGGGACCCGCTCTGGTGGCCTCAGAAAAGGCCAGTCCCCATGCGAGTTCTCGCGGCCTCTCGGGATTCCTCTCCCGTCGATGCCGGGGCCTAAGACCTTGTGTGGAGTCGGTGCCGGAACTGAGGATTCCTCTTCAGTGCTGACATGTTCTTGGGGTACTTCTGGAGTCTCCCCAGGGGAGTCAGTCCTCGTCTCGAGTGGGGGCATGCACGTGAGCTTTCCTCCCGAGCTGTAGCAGCAGTGTCAGGCATCCCTTCGCCTGGATCAAGGGATTGTGGCTTTCCCTCGAGGCTTTCCCACGAGGCTTTCCCCGAGGTTTCCCCACAGGGCTGTCCCACGTGCACCGGTGTGTGTGAGTCCATTCTCGTAGAAGTCGAGGCAGTGCAGGAAAACAGGTTTCCCTGGAATGGACTGAGACATCTGGAGACTCTGGGAATGGTGGCACAACCCTGGAGTTCCTCTCGCCATTCCTGTGAGAGTGCCTCCTCTTGAGATGCGACGGGAACGCGGGAATTCTTTCCCGACCACGCAGGGAAAGGATCCCTCTTCTCGAGCTAGGAGGCGGAAACGGGGTCTCTCTGGATGTGGGCGGGAATCTCGTGCTTCCTCTCGAGTGGAAGACCGGTTTGTCGAGGAACTTCTTGAGTTGCAGTAAAGGTGTGAAGGACCCTTTGGAAGTTCCAGAGGTTAGATATGATAGCCTCCAGACGTCAGCGAAATGGGC
>NW_017205266.1:0-18542 GCF_001704415.2 Capra hircus
GGTCCAATCGTCAGCACTGGATGAGGAATCCTCAGTTCCGGCACTGACTCTCACCACATACCGTCTTAGCCCGCAGTCGACGGCTCCTTGAGAGAGTTATGCCTGACCAGGCCCGCGGTACATTTAGCTCGCAAAGGAATTGCCTTTTGTCCTGAAGCCATCAGAAGGGGTCCTGACCGGTCCCCGTCTAATTCTTGAGGAGCAACCTGCCACAAAGAAATCGGTGATACAAACGTCTCTCAGGGAGGTTCTTGAACCCCTCCAGGCGAGATGCAGGACCATTAGCCGCGCTAAGACAGGCGTTTCGAGGTCTTTATCAACACTTAACCTCTGAGAACTTCCATAGGTCCTCTGCACCCCTTGCGTGTCAACTCAGAAGCTTCCTACCCACATACCCGGACTTCCGCTCGGCAGAGGAAGCCACGAGGAGTTCGCCCCAGTTCCAGAGGAGCCCGGTTACGTTTCCGCACCTCCTAGAACTTGAAGAGGTGAGGGAATCCATTCGCCTGCAGATACGGTCGAGCGAAAGACAATTCCCGGATTCGTTCCGTCGCTATCTTCAAGAGGAGGCGGCTCTCGCACCAGAAAGCAGCGGGAGAGAGGAACTCCAGGCGTCGTGCCACCATTCCCGAGGCAACCAGATGTCTCCGTCCATTCCAGGGGTGGACTGTTTTCCTGCAACGGACCTCGACTTTCAGAGAGCGGAGAAACGGCGAGAGGTGGGACTCACAACCACGGTACTGGGCACTGTGGGAGAGCCTTGTGCAGGCGAAAGCTAGTGGGAAAGCCTGTGGGAAAGGGCCTCGGGGAAAGCCCCTGATCTCTTGATCCTGCGCGACGGGGCAGAAAGGGGATACACTGCTGCCTACAGTTCGGGGGAAAGCGCGTTTACGAAGTCTTAGTGCTTAAGTGACATCCTCTGATCCCTCTAGACGCGTACTGCTCGGCTAGGGTGTGACGCGAAGGTACCCGCAAGATCATTCAAGACACTTGGAGCGGAATCCTCAGTCCTGTTCTGTCACTGAGTTGCCACACAGAAGGTCTTTAGGCCGCACAGCGTGCGACGCAGCAGAGAGGGAAACTCAAACCGACGAACGAGCCCCGGGGTCCCGCAGAACTCGCATTAAGGAGGCATGGCCTGTTCCTGAAAGGGCCACGGTAGCTGGAGGGACGGGGCAGGTACCACTGATCCCCGTCTCGAAGTCAGAGAGCCACCTGCCGCAACTCGAGAAAATCCAGGAGCGACTTCGTCCCTCCAGGCGGAGATGACGGCCCATTTCCCAGCTGAGGTCGGGTCTCGAGGCTAATGACACTAACCTCTGGAATCCGAAGCTCTCTCACACCTTATCTGAACTCAGGAAGTTGCCGCCGACAATTGACCCGTTCCCTCGAGAGGAGCACAGTAGAGAGATAATCTGCCTACATGGAGAGGAGGCCCCGGGTTGCGCCTTCTAGCTCGGAGAGGAAGGGCATCCTTTCCCCTGCGGTAGGTCGGGAGTAGACATGCCCGGGTTGTTCCCGTACATCTCAATAGAGAGCGAAAGGCGCCGTCTCCACTATGGCAAATTGCAAGATGTAGTTCAGGAAACTCCAATGAGCCAGTCGTGCCACCGGGGGATCTCCTCAGAAGGTACCGCGATACTTGATGTTCTCAGTCCAATGCAGCGAGGAAAGGCCATAAAGTGTGTTCGCGTTCAACATGCCTCGACTTTCAAGCCGAGGAGGTCGAGCGCACACACCACGGGTGGCACGTAGGGGCCACCCTACGATGGGAAAGCCGTACACTTGGAACAGACACTACAGCGGAACGGCATGCAGCATGCCGTGGGCAAAGACTACCCGAGGGACTAGACACGGCACAGTAATGTTCCTATAGACTCAGAGCCATAGGCGAAGGCAGTTGACGACCTGCTTGCGCTTCATGCTAAGGTAGTGAAGTCAAGCGCAGTGACCATGGCACCATCTCACGCGTGCTCAGATGACGCAGGACATAGACCTCCCCTGGGGAGACTGCGAAGCTACCCCAGGTTCATGTCTGCATCTCGGAGAGAATGCGTCAGGTTCCAGACCACACACACAGGGTCCTCGGCCCACCGACTCCCACAAGGGCCTATAGGGCCCCCGGAGGAGACATTCGGTGCGCGAGGTCAGAAGGAACGAATCCGAGACACCAACTTTCGCGAAGGAGCGGAACTCGCGATGGGACGGCCTTCTGAGGCCACCAGAGAAGGTCAGTGAGGTCCCCGTCATAAAATCAGGTGACGCATTATATGCAACCGGCCGAAGGCAATCCACCAAGCAAAATCCAGGGAGGTTCTCCGGCCTCTGTCGGGCTGGGTAGCCCGGAATGAGGAACATAGTTTCACCGAGAGACATAGACAAAGGTTCTCAGGAGGGCTAATCCATATAACATCTTGGAAAGAAGAACGTATCCAAGGAGGGGTTCCATTCAAAACCCTTGCTGCACACCTTCTCCAAGAAGTTACCCCTACATGTACCCGCTCCTCGCACTTGCAAGAGAAGAGGAAGACGACGAGAGTCCGCCCCCAGTCCACATAAGGAAAGCCAGCATTCCGCCATCCAGTTCGAGAGGCCGGATCTTTCTCCGGCTCCTGGGGGAGGACCAGTCGCGGAAGACATTCCCACGGCCACACGCGTTCCCCGACATTCGCGGGGGATATAACAAGCAACACGGGCAGGAGGCGCTCTCCACACGGAAAGGCGAGAGGAACTCCAGGGTCGTGCCACCATTCGCAGAGGTCAGCACATGGGCAGATAGATGTCACAAGCCACTTCCAGGGAAACACGTGTATGCGTCCCTGCCCACTGCATCTGAGAACAGTTTAAGCCGTGAAAAGAAGACCGAATCGATCACGAAACGGGAACTGGCCGGTAAAGCGGTCACGTACCAAGAGACGTGCACCTGTGGAATAAGGCCTCGTTGGGAAGCTAGCAGAACTCTAGTCGGTTAGAAGGAGCTCGAGGGAGTAGAACTGGGGCACAACTCCCTAGTGAGTCCACGCAAGAAGGGGAGAGCGCGACACTGTGCTGTACAGCTCGGGAGAAAGCGCACGTGCACTGCCCGGCACTTCGAAGACAGAGGACTGACTCCCTGGCGGAGCTCCAGAAGTACTCAAAGATCCATGTCAGGCACTGGGGAGAATCCTGCAGGTTCCGGCACCGACTCCACACAAGCGTCTCTTAGCAATAGGCACCCACCGCCGGGGAGCAATCGAGAGTGCGAGAAAGAAAGAACTGAGCCAAAATGACGAGGTAGGAAGGAAAGTCCCGGGAGCAGAGATACAGGCGCCCCTGCCCGAGCAACTCCCGATGGGGACTGGCCTTTTCCTGAGAGGAGCACACAGGCGAGACGGCTTGTGACGAAGTCACCCACCGTCTTCCAGATCCCGGGGCGAGTCAATACCTGCCGCGCAACTCGTTAGGGACGAATTAATACCTAGAGGGGTAGTGTATCTACCGACTCAGGCCGAGATGAGGCCCATTTCCGCTGAGGCCTCTCAGAGCCTAATCACATCTGAAAATCTAGGAGAACTTCCAAAGCGGTCTTTCCGGGAAACCTTGCTGCAACCTTGAGAAAATAGATATCAATCGCTGCGCGCCACGGATGCAACACCTGCGTGTTTCGGTACACACTCGAGCAGGAGCACAATAGTTATGGCTCGCGTCCACACCTAGGTATGAGCGGACAGCGTCCGGCGGATTTGCCTGCTTCCTAGCTCGTAGAAGACAGAAGAGCGATTGAGTTTTCTCCTTGCGTCGCACGTTCGAGGAAAAGAATTACCGGCCCAACAGCACCGGGTGATATACAGCGGCTCTTAACGATCTAATCCATCAAGGAGGACGGCCTCTCTCCAGAGGACAAGGCGGACAGAAAAGGACGGGATCCACCTGTACAGGGGGGAGGAACTGGTATACCAGGGTCGTGCCACACATTCCCAGAGGTACCCCAGATGTCTCAGTCCATTCCAGGGCCAAACCTGTTTCCTGAACTGCCCTACGAAAGACTTTCAAGCGAAGGGGAACTCGAGAACTCACACCACGGGCGGCTGTTTGGCACGTGCGGAACAGCACCTGGTGGGAAAGCTCTGTGGGAAAGCCTCCTGGGAACGAGCCATCTAGAGGGAAAAGCCACCACATCCCTTGATCCACCACGAAGGGGAAGGGGCAACGGACTTCTGCTACATCATTCGGCAGAAAGTGGCACAGATGATATGCCCCTACTTCGCGACGGAGACTGACGCCCAAGGGCGAACTCCAGAAGTAGCCCAAATCAATGTCAATGCACTAGTTGAGGCAGTAGGTAATCCGCTCAAAGGTTCGGCACTGACTCCACCAGCGAGGGGATCTATAGAAGGCGGCCAGCCACGACGGGAAAGAGGATCCCCAGAGGCCCGGGTGAAGAAATAGAGCCAAATTACGCCTGGCGCGTCGGAGCCTTTCTGAGGCCACAGAGGTATCGCCTGACAACGCCAGATCTCGTCCATAACTCGAGAGCACCCTGTGGTCGCCAAATTCCAGACGAAAATCCCAGGAAGTTCTCCCCGCCAGGCGAGGCATGAGCGGCCCCATTGCCTGAGGCGTCTCGAGGCTAAATCAACACCTAACCTTCTGGAACTTCAAATGGTCCTTCACACTTACTTGTGCAACTTAAGAAGGTTTCCCCGACCATACGCCGTCTCCACTCGAGAGAAGATCACGCAGAGTCCGCCCACATCAGAGGAGCCCTGTCCACTCTAGCTCGAGAGGGAGGATACTTTTCCCTGGTAGTTCGGCGACAAGTATTCCCGGCTTTCCGTCGCATGCTCAAGAGGAGGCGCTTCTCCACAGTAAAGGCCAGAGGAATCCAGGGTCGGTGCCACCCAGTTCCCAAGTCCCCCAGATGTCTCAGTCATTCCAGCGGAACCTGTTTTCCCTGCACGTGCCCGCGTTTCAAGCCGAGGATCGACTTACACCCACGGTGTCACTTGGGACAGCGGCCTTGGGAAAGCCTCGGTGGAAAGCCTCATGCGGAAAGCCCTCGAGGCGAAGTCACAGATCCCTTGATCCCGCGAAGGGAATAAATGCAGGACACTGTCCTGCTACAGCTCGGAGGAAAGCGCCGTGCATGCCCACTCGAGACGAGTACTGACTCCGCCTGGGGAGACTGCCAGAATACCCCAAGATCCATGTCGCACTGGAGCAGAATCCTCAGTTCCGCACCGACTCAACACAAGATCTTCGATCCCGGGCATACCGACGGAGGTGCGAGAGAGAATTCCATGGAGAGGCCCGAGGACAAGGAGGAAAGCACAGGCGGCGAGCAATCGCCAAGGGGCTGGGCTTTTCCTGAGGCACCAGAGCGGTGCCCGTGGAGGTCCCGGTCGTAGTGAGAGCACAGGCTGCCCCAAGATCGAGGAAAAATCAGGAAGAGGTATCTCCCCATCAGCGCCGAGATGAGGCCGGTTATGCCGCATTGAGGCGTATCCAAGGAGGCTAATTCGAATCTAACGGGCTGGGAACTTCAAGGCGGCTCCTTCACACCCTTGCTCGTGCAACTCCTCAGAAGTTCCTCCGTCGACGAATACTCACGTCTACCACCTTCGAGTAAGCAAGCTCGAGCATCGCCAATATACAAGAGGGGAACCCCGGGTGATATCCCACAGTACGCATTCTAGCAGGACGGCAATCCATTCCTGGGAGCAGGAAAGCGCCCTCACGACGAAAGAAACAGCAACGGCAAAAAGCAATAGAAGGGGATGCTGTCTGGCGGAAGAAGAAATCCCCTCGGCGTTATCCGATAGCAATCTCAGTAAGAAGAGCAAAAGTCCCCACTAGGTAAATGCAGACGCCGCGAGGACCGCAGGGTCGGTGCACCCGATTAACAAGGTTCCACCAGATGTCTCAGTCCATTCCAGGAACCTGTTTTCCTAGCTAACACTGACTCCACTTGCCAAAGCGGTCAGGATATCAGACTCACACCCAGTGTGAGCCGCTGGGATCTATCCTGTGGAAACTCGTGAGGAAAGCCTCGTTGGAAAGCCCTGACAGGAAGCCCGCCTGATCCACTTGATCCAGCAGAAAAGGAAGCGTGACACTGTGCTACAGCTCGGAGCGAAAGGCCGCCCCAGTGCATGGACCCCCCCACCTTCGAGCAACTGAGGACATGACTCGCTGAGGAAAGAACCATCCAGGAAGCTACCAAGATCCATGTCGGGCCAAATGGAGAATAGCGAATCCTACAAGTTATCGGGGCACTGCTTCCACGCGAGGAGGGTATCTTAGGACCCAGCGAAAGTCAAGGCGTATGAAGGAGGAAAGAAGCCGTAACAAAGTTATCCCGGGAGAGGCCCAGGAAAGGCGTTGGAGGCCAACTCGCATGGGGACTGGCTTCGCTGGAGCCACCAGAGCGGGACTCATAGTGAGGGCGGTCCCGGCGTAATTCGAGAGCACCTGCCGCAACTCGGAGGGAAAAGCAGAGCCGTAGAGTGTTCTCCCTCTCCAGGGCCGACACGGATGAGCCCATTGTGGCTGGAGGCGTTCTCAACCCGGGGGCTACTCAATCTAACCATCTGAACTTCCAAAGGGTCCTTCACACCCTTAGCCTGAGCACTCAAACTAGTTCCGGAGAGGCCCAGAAGCAGTAACCGAGCTCCCACCTCCGAAGACCGAGGAAGCAGACCAGAGGACAGTCACGCCGGAGTACCAGCATCGCAGTAACGGCATGCACACCGAATTTTGCGAAAGCCTGGCCTTAGGCTACCAGGGATAGGACACGGGCGAGTCCGGTTTCCTGCGGCTGATATCGGGGAGAAGAATTCACCCGGACGGTTGCCTGTTCTCATATCAAATTAAGGAGAAGCCTTCCACAGGGAATCGGCGAGAGGAACCGGAACTCGCCACTGCTGGAGAAGGAGATCGCGCGGTGGAGCAAAGCTCCAGTTTCCGGCAGAGATCCCCCAGGCACCTGTCTCACGAGTCGAGTTACCAGGGGAACATCGTGTTTTCCCATGACACTGGATGGCCTACGACTTTCGAAGCCGGAGCGACTCGACTGTTACACCACGACCGTGGCACGTGGGACGCCTGGGAAGCCCTCGTCGGAAAGCTCTCGTGGGAAAGACCTTGCGAGGGAAAGTAGCCACAGATCTTGATCGCACGGCAGAGGAGCGAGAGCCGCAACCTTCTGCTAGCAACACGGGAGAAAGCTGGCACTGCAATGCCCCTACTCGACACCGAGAACTGAACGCCCCTGCGCGAAGACTCCAGAAGTAGCCCAAATCAATGTCACACGTGGACGAGGACTCAGCCGTTGTCGGCAGAATGGAATAACAACAAAAGGCGTCTTAGGTGCGGCCATGGCACCGAACCATCTGAAGGGAGAGCAATCGCACGAGGTCCAGCGAGACAAGCGTCGAGAGACCAATGGCGACTGTCCTTTCCCTGAGGCACCAGAGCGGCGTCGCTGCTTTTGAAGTCCCAGTCGGTAGAGTCTAGAGACCTTGCCAAGTCGAGAAAATACCAGGATTCTCCCGCAGCAGCAGAGATGAGGCCATTTAGGCAGCGAATACCAGCAAACAAGCGGTCTGAGGCTACGATCACAACCCTCAACCTTCGTAGACAACTTTCAAGGGTCCTTCACACTTTTGCCTTATCATGCTGATGCTTTAAGAGAAAGTTAGCCTCCGACATATCCTAGCGTCGCTCCAACCGCTCAGAGGAAGCGACAGAGAGTCACCGGCCCACATCCAGAGGAAGGCCCTTTTTCGTATCTCATAGTCGCGAGAGGGGATACTTCCCTGCGTGTTCGGAAAGAATTCCCGGCGTTTCCGTCGCAGTCAAGTGAGGCGCTCTCCACAAGTTAAAGAGGAGAAGAAGGGAACTCCAGCGGTCGGGCCCCATTCCACAGCTCCCCCAGATTGTGCTCAGTCCTATTCCAGGGGAAACCTGTTGGTTCACTAATTGGGTTTTTGCACTGACTCGACTTTCAAAGCGGAAGAGGATCGACTCACACCCGGGTGGGGGTGTCACTGGGGACATGGCCTTTTTCTTGTGAGAAAACCGTCACGGTTGTGCGAAAAGAGGCCTCATCGGTGAAAGCAAGCGCAAATCGAGCGAACGTCCAGACTCCTGATGCCACCCGCGATGGAAGCGGAAAGCAGGCGCGAGAACACCTGTGCTACAGCTCGGTGTGGAGGACTAAGCAGCCTAGATGCATGCCGCACCCGAGACGGAGGAGCTGAATCAACCAAATACCCGAATCGGGGAGAGGCAGCTCTTCAAGATGTGGACCCGCAAGATCATGTCAACGGGGGCTGGGGTGGAGAGGAGATCACTCCAGGTTCGAGAGGGGCACTGACTCCACACAATCGGTCTTAGGACCTAGCATCGACGGGAGTGGAATCCGAGAAGCCAGGGAGCGAGCAACTCGCACTGTGGACTGGGGGACTTGTCCTTGGGAGAGCCCAACACATCAGGGACTCTGTAGGTCCCGGGGAGTCGAACGCCATAGCACCTGGCCCGCAACTCGGAGAAAATCCAGGAGCGTTCTTCCCTCCAGGGCGAGAGGAGGCCCATTTCAGCGCTGAAGGCGTCTCGAGGCCAGATCAATCTAACGTCTCGAAGTTTCGGCAAAGGGCTCCTTCACACCCTTGGCTGCAACTCAGAAATTCCCCGAGCATGACACGTTTCCACTCGGAGAGGAAGCACGAGACGTCCGCCACATCCAGAGGGAGCCAGGCAAGTTTCGCCCTAGATAATCGGGGAGGAGGATGCGCTCATTCCTGTCATTGGTCGCGGAAAGAATTCCGGCGTTCCCGTCCATCTCAAGAGGAGGCGCTTCTCCACAGGAAAAGGCGAGAGGAACTCCAGGGTCGTGCACATTCCAGAGTCCCCCAAGCATGTCTTCAGACATTCAGGAAACTGTTTCTCTCTGCACTGCCTCGACTGTTCAGAGAACCGCCAGAAATCCGACTCACACCACAGTGGCAGTGGGACGAGCCAGAGCGAGGACGTGCGACTCGCAATAAGGGCGTGTGGAAAGCCTATGGTGGACGAACGGTTGAAGATGTGTCCTCGTGGCGAAAAGCTCAAGCGAAAGCCACAGATCCCTTGATCCACCCATGGTTGCGCGAAGAGTGACACGCCTGCTAATTCTACGGAGGAAAGCGCACGTGCATGCCCCACGGGAACGAGACTGACTCCCTCGTGACACGGAGACTCCCAGAAGTACCCACAGCATCATGTCCAGCACTGGGAGAGGATCTCGAGGATTATCAGCCACCAGTAAACATAGGAAGAACGAGGTAAACAAACGAAGGCAACCGACTGCACCCACAAAAGGGTTCGCTATGCACGCGCGCCCGGATCGACGGGGGAGAGGAAATCCCCAGTAGGCGCCACTGAGCAACGAAAGGCGAACAGAGCGATCGGTTGGGGCTCGTAGCTTTCCTTGAGCCCACGTAGGGCGTATCCTCAGGTCCTCGAATTTAACTCGGAAGTGAACGACCAGCCGTGTATGCGACAGCACTCATCGAACTGAAGAGGGCGGGGCAACCAAGAATCACAGTGGAGATTCTCCCTGCCGCAGCTCAAGGGAGGTGCAGAATAAAGCCGCAAGAGACCTGACCCAGGTACGCTGGGACACAGGTGTAAGGATGCCTCGAACTGGAGACGCCGACAATCACTCTAACCTTCATGGAACTTCCAAGATGAGTCCGTTCCACACACTGCCTGCAACTCAAAAAAGTCCCTGCCCGACACACCCGTCGGTGCTCACAGAGCTGCGACGGAAGCCATAGAAGCGTCACAAGAGCTGAAGACCCTACCGCCCACAATAACAAAGAGAAGAGGCCCGAGCAGGAAGCGAGGACAGCGCACGGCTGGGATCCGACTCCGTAGCCTCGAGGGTGAATGCAAGGCGAGTCGGGATTTCCACTTGCACGGCTGTTTCGGTCACAGTCACTTCCCGCAGCGTTCGCCGTCGCACAAGCAACGAATCTCGGGGATGGGAGGCGATCCCACAGAAGCACGGTAGGAATCAGGGTTGCGCACAGTTCCCAGGGACGTCGGCCAGATGTCGTCACGTCCATTCCAGGGAACCTGTTTTCCCCTCACCGGGCGACTCGAGTTGCAGCGGAAGGAGCCGCACTCACACCCTAGGGGTGGAACGGGGGAACAGCCAGATTAGCCACAAACAGTGGGAGACAGGCCTCAGTGGGAAAGCACTGTGCGGAGGAGCCTCCGGAGGCATCACACGGGGAAAGCCAGGCAGATCCCCATATGATCACGCCGGGATAGCGCACGGAGAGCCGCGAGAATTGGGTTGCCCTGCGACCTATGGCGCTCAAGGGGCCGAAACGGAGGCGAGGGAAGGGCTGGGACGGTGACATTGCCCACACTCGAGAGCACGCAGGGAAGGGGCGGACTGACCCCTGGGGAGACTCCATAAGGCATAACATTCGCGAGGCCCCAGCCAGCCAAGATCCACTAAGGGGAGTCGAGCAAGCAGGTGGAGAGGAATCTTCCAGTTTCCGCACCCGAAGCTCCACAACACCAAGATCCGCTTAGGTCCAGCAGGGCTCGCACGGGGGGTCGAGGCAAGAAACAAGTAAAAAAAGTGGGAGCATGAGAAGGCGAAATCCTCCCGAAGAGGGGTACCTGCCCCCGAAGCAACTCGCCTCATGGGGACTGGCTTTCCGTGAGGCCACAGAAGCCGGGGTCCCTGATCCGAGTCACCCGATCTATAACGTGACGGAGCACTGCCCCCAACTCACGAGAAATCCAGGACGGTGTCTCTCCCAGGTGAGATCGAGGGCGGCGCAATGTTTACGCGGCTCTGAGGCGATGCACGTATTCCACAGATCTAATCACAGTCTAACCGGCTGGCCGACATGCTGTGACCAAGAAAAGGGTCCGTTACAACGGACCACGTGCTGCCAACTCCAAGGAAAGGTTCCAAGCGCGAACATACCCGTTCTTAACTCGGAGACAACCAGCAAGCTTCAGGCGAAGCCGGGGATTGTAGCCCGCGCCAATTCAGGGGAACCCCGATTACCTTCCCACCGACAGGGGACCAGCTCAGTACGGCAGCTGTCGCGAGAGAGGTGCGAGGACTCGCCTTTCCTGCGACACAGAGGGTGGTTCGCCGGATGAAGGATTGCCGGACGGGGTGGAAGGATCAAAAACACGGATACATCGCCGCATTTGTTGCCGGACTGCCACTTCATCACAGTTGGAACATGCCCGCATATACCCCACCAGGTACATAAAGACAGAGACAGAGAGGAAACCCGCAGGGTCGATCGCCACATTCCAGAGTCACAGATGTCTTCGGGGAAAAAAGTCCATTCCAGGGGGAAAACCATGATGATTACGCTGCGAACTGCTCGACTTCCAGCGAGTGGAGGGAGGGTCGACTCACACCAGTGCGCACGGTGGGCAACCCCTGTAGAGAAGCGTTCGGCGGGGGAAAGTCTCGTTGGGAGGCGGGACCGTCGCCGGAGGGGGAAAGCCCCCGGGAAAGAACGTGAAAGGGGCTCCCTTGTGATCGAGGCGGGAGAAGTTGTGCTGAGGTGAAGGGTGTGTGGGGGAGTGGTTGACGGAAGCCAGCATAGGCCAGGCAAAAGCGAGGTTGTGTGTGATGTGTGGTGTGGTTTGTGTGGAAGGAGAAAAAGGACGTGACACCTGCTGCTACCAGACCTGGAAGGAACAAAGAGCAAGAATAGTGTCGGAAGTGTGAGGAACCGGGTGGCACATGCAGATGGGCACGCAGGTCACTCGAGGCGAGACGGAACTGACGCTTCGACCGCTGGGACGACTAGCAGAGCAGAAGTAGCACCCAAGATCATCAGTCGGACAGGCAATGGACGGAGGAGATCCTCGAGTGGTCCGTGAGGGTGACGGGTGTGGGTGATGTGGGTGCGGCGGTAGCTCGGGAGTGGTGGTGAACAAGGTGTGGAAACCGGGTGTGAGGAAGGCAAAGGCGAAGTGTGGTTGAGGAAGGCGCAAGCAGTCAGGGGCGGTGAGGTCGGAAATCCGAGTAGGCCCGGAGAACATGCCTGGGACTGGCCTTCCTGAGGCCACCAGAGCGGGGGACTCTGAGGTCTGGCCGCGCGGCGTCGGTAAGTTCGGAGGAGGCACCGCTTGCCGGCGCAACTCAGAGAAGATCCAGGGAGGTTCTCCCCCTCAGGCGAGATGCAGGCCCATTGTGCTGCAGGCGTTCTCGAGGCTAATCCACATCTTTAACAGTTGGAACTTCCAAAGGTCCTTCACACCTGCTGCCAATCTCAAATAGTTCCCCGACATACCCGGCTCCACCGCGAGAAGGAAGCACGAGAGATCCACCCACATCAGAGGAAGCCCCGTTTCAGCTTCCTAGTCTGAGAGGAGGGATCCTTTCCCTGCGTGGTCGGAAAGAATTCCCGGCGTTCCCGTCCCATCTCAAGAGGAGGCGCTCTCCACAGAAAAGGCGAGAGGAACTCCAGGGTCGTGCCACCATTCCCAGAGTCCCCCAGATGTCTCAGACCATTCCAGGGAAACCTGTTTCTCTGCACTGCCTCGACTTTCAAGCCGAGGATCGACTCACACCACAGTGGCACGTGGGACAGCCCTGTGGGAAAGCCTTGTGGGAAATTCTCGTGGGAAAGCCTCAAGCGAAAGCCACAGATCCCTTGATCCACCCCTATGGAAGCGTGACACTTGCTACAGCTCGGGAGGAAAGCGCACGTGCATGCCCCCACGGGAGACGAGGACTGACTCCCCTGAGGAGACTCCAGAAGTACCCAAGATCCATGTCAGCACTGGAGAGGAATCCTCAGTTTCCGGCACCGACTCCCACAAGGTCTTTGGCCCGGGATCGACGGGAGAGGAATCCCCAGAGGCCCCTGAGCAACTCGCCTGGGGTCTAGCCTTTCCTGAGGCCACTAGAGCGTATCCCTCAGGTCCTCGTCATAACTCGAGAGCACCTGTTGCAATTCGAGAAAATCCAGGAGGTTCTCCCCTCCAGTCGAGATGAGGCCCATTACGCTGAGTGGTCTCGAGGCAAATCACATCTAACCTCTGGAACTTCCAAATGGTCCTTCACACACTTGCTGCAACTCAAAAAGTTCCCCGACACACGACCCGTCTCCACTGAGAGGAAGCACGAGAGTACCGCCCACATCCAGAGGAGCCCCGTGTCCGACTCCTAGCTCGAGAGGAGGGATCTTTCCCTGCGTGTTCGGTCAAGTATTCCCGGCGTTCCCGGTCGCATCTCGAGAGGAGGCCGCTCTCCCACAAGAAAGGCTAGAGAAACTCCAGGGTCTTGCCACAGTTCCCAGAGTCCGCCAGATGTCTCAGTCCATTCCAGGGAAACCTGTTTTCCCTGGCCACTGCCTCGACGTTCAAAGACCGAGGATCGACTCACCACCACGGTGGCACGTGGACAGTCCTGTGGGAAAAGCCTCGGTGGGAAAGCCTCGTCGGAAAGCCTCGAGGGAAAGCCACAGATCCCTTGATCCACGCGAAGGGAAGCGCGACACTGCTGCTACAGCTCGGGAGGAAAGCGCACGTGCATGCCCCTACTCGAGACGAGGACTGACTCCCCTGGGGAGACTCCAGAAGTACCCCAAGATCCATGTCAGCACTGGAGAGGAATCCTCAGTTTCCAGCACCGACTCAACACAAGATCTTAGGTCCCGGCATCGACGGGAGAGGAATCCTGAGAGGCCCCGAGCAACTCGCATGGGGACTGGGCTTTCCTGAGGCCACCAGAGCGGGTCCCTGAGGTCCCCGATCGATAAGTGAGAGCACCTGCCCCAACTCGAGAAAATCCAGGAGGTTCTCCCCTCCAGGCGAGATGAGGCCCATTTCCGCTGAGGCGTATCCAAGCTAATCACATCTAACGGCTGGAACTTCCAAAGGGTCCTTCACACCCTTGCTGCAACTCAAGAAGTTCCCCGACATACCCGTCTCCACTCGAGAAGAAGCTCGAGAGTCCCGCCAATATCCAGAGGAACCCCGTTACCGCTCCAGTAGCTCGAGAGGAGGAATCCTTTCCCTGCGTGTTCGGGAAAGAATCCCCGGCAGTTTCCGTCGCATCTCAAGTGGAGGCGCTCCCACAGGAAAGGCGAGAGGAACCCCAGGGTCGTGCCACATTCCCAGAGTCCACCAGATGTCTCAGTCCATTCCAGGGAAACCTGTTTTCCCTGCACTGCCTCGACTTCCAAGCCGAGGATCGACTCACACCACGGTGGCACGTGGGACATCCCTGTGGGAAAGCCTCGTGGGAAAGCCTCGTTGGAAAGCCTCGAGGGAAAGCCCCTGATCCCTTGATCCACGCGAAGGGAAGCGTGACACTGCTGCTACAGCTCGGGAGGAAAGCGCCCGTGCATGCCCCCACTCGAGACGAGGACTGACTTCCCTGGGAAGACTCCAGAAGTACCCCAAGATCCATGTCGGCAATGGAGAGGAATCCTCAGGTTCGGGCACTGACTCCACACAAGGTCTTAGGACCCAGCATCAAGGGGAGTCGAATCCCGAGAGGCCCGGGAGCAACTCGCATGGGGACTGGCCTTTCCTGAGGCCACCAGAGCGGGACTCTGAGGTCCCCGTCGTAAGTCGAGAGCACCTGCCGCAACTCGAGAAAATCCAGGAGGTTCTCCCCTCCAGGCGAGATGAGGCCCATTTGTGCTGAGGCGTCTCGAGGCTAATCACATCTAACATCTGGAACTTCCAAAGGGTCCTTCACACCCTTGCTGCAACTCAAATAGTTCCCCGACATACCCGCTCCACTCGAGAGGAAGCACGAGAGTCCCCCCACATCCAGAGGAGCCCCGTTTCAGCCTCCTAGCTCTAGAGGAGGGATCCTTTCCCTGCGTGTTCGGGAAAGAATTCCCGGCGTTCCCGTCTCATATCAAGAGGAGGCGCTCTCCACAGGAAAGGCGAGAGGAACTCCAGGGTCGTGCCACCATTCCCAGAGTCCCCCAGATGTCTCAGTCCATTCCAGGGAAACCTGTTTTCCCTGCACTGCCTCGACTTTCAAGCCGAGGATCGACTTACACCACGGTGGCACGTGGGACAGCCCTGTGGGAAAGCCTCGTGGGAAAGCCTCGTGGGAAAGCCTCGAGGGAAAGCCACAGATCCCTTGATCCACGCGAAGGGAAGGGCAACACTTCTGCTACAACACGGGAGGAAAGTGCACGTGCATGCCCCTACTCGACACGAGGACTGACGCCCCTGGCGAGACTCCAGAAGTAGCCCAAAATCAATGTCAGCACTGGAGAGGAATCCTCAGGTTTCGGCACTGACTCCACACAAGGTCTTAGGCCCCAGCATCGAAGGGAGAGGAATCCCGAGAGGTCCCCGAGCAACTCGCATGGGGACTGTCCTTTCCTGAGGCCACCAGAGCGGGTCCCTGAAGTCCCCGTCGTAAGTCGAGAGCACCTGTGCCAACTCGAGAAAATACAGGAGGTTCTCCCCGCCAGGCGAGATGAGGCCATTTGGACAGAGGCGTCTCGAGGCTAATCACACCTAACCTCTAGAACTTCCAAAGGGTCCTTCACACTTTTGCTGCAACTTAAGAAGTTCCCCGACATATCCGGCTCCACTCGAGAGGAAGCACGAGAGTCCCGCCCACATCCAGAGGAGCCCCTTTTCTATCGCATAGCTCGAGAGGAGGGATACTTTCCCTGCGTGTTCGGGAAAGAATTCCCGGCTTTCCCGTCGCATGTCAAGAGGAGGCGCTCTCCACAGTAAAGGCGAGAGGAACTCCAGGGTCGGGCCACCATTCCCACAGTCCCCCAGATGTCTCAGTCTATTCCAGGGAAACCTGTTTTCCCTGCACTGCCTCGACTTTCAAGCCGAGGATCGACTCACACCACGGTGTCACTTGGGACAGCCCTCTGGGAAAGCCTCGTGCGAAAGCCTCATGGGAAAGCCTCGAGCGAAAGTCACAGATCCCTTGATCCACGCGAAGGGAAGCGAGACACTGTGCTACAGCTCGGGAGGAAAGCGCCCGTGCATGCCCCACTCGAGACGAGGACTGACTTCCCTGGGGAGACTCCAGAAGTACCCCAAGATCCATGTCGGCACTGGAGAGGAATCCTCAGGTTCCGGCACTGACTCCACACAAGGTCTTAGGACCCAGCATCGACGGGAGTGGAATCCCGAGAAGCACGCGAGCAACTCGCATGGGGACTGGCCTTTCCTGAGGCCACCAGATCGGGACTCTTAGGTCCCCGTCGTAAGTCGAGAGCACCTGCCGCAACTCGAGAAAATCCAGGAGGTTCTCCCCTCCAGGCGAGAGGAGGCCCATTTCCGCTGAGGCGATCTCGAGGCCAATCACATCTAACGTCTCGAAATTCCAAAGGGTCCTTCACACCCTTGCTGTAACTCAAGAAATTCCCCGACATACCCGTCTCCACTCGAGAGGAAGCACGAGAGTCCCGCCCACATCCAGAGGAGCCCCGTTTCCGCCCCCTAGTTCGAGAGGAGGGATCCTTTCCCTGCGTGGTCGGGAAAGAATTCCCGGCGTTCCCGTCCCATCTCAAGAGGAGGCGCTCTCCACAGAAAAGGCGAGAGGAACTCCAGGGTCGTGCCACCATTCCCAGAGTCCCCCAGATGTCTCAGACCATTCCAGGGAAACCTGTTTTCTCTGCACTGCCCTCGACTTTCAAGCCGAGGATCGACTCACACCACAGTGGCACGTGGGACAGCCCTGTGGGAAAGCCTTGTGGGAAATTCTCGTGGGAAAGCCTCAAGCGAAAGCCACAGATCCCTTGATCCACCCCTATGGAAGCGTGACACTGCTGCTACAGCTCGGGAGGAAAGCGCACGTGCATGCCCCCACGGGAGACGAGGACTGACTCCCCTGAGGAGACTCCAGAAGTACCCCAAGATCCATGTCAGCACTGGAGAGGAATCCTCAGGTTCCGGCACCGATGCCCCACAAGGTTTTTGGCCCCGGGATCGACGGGAGAGGAATCCCCAGAGGCCCCTGAGCAACTCGCCTGGGGTCTAGCCTTTCCTGAGGCCACTAGAGCGTATCCCTCAGGTCCTCGTCATAACTCGAGAGCACCTGTTGCAATTCGAGAAAATCCAGGAGTTCTCCCCTCCAGGCGAGATGAGCCCATTACGCTGAGTGGTCTCGAGGCAAATCACACCTAACCTCTGGAACTTCCAAATGGTCCTTCACACACTTGCTGCAACTCAAAAAGTTCCCCGACACACCCGTCTCCACTGAGAGGAAGCACGAGAGTACCGCCCACATCCAGAGGAGCCCCTGTCCGACTCCTAGCTCGAGAGGAGGGATCTTTCCCTGCGTGTTCGGTCAATATTCCCGGCGTTCCGTCGCATCTCGAGAGGAGCGCTCTCCACAAGAAAGGCTAGAGAAACTCCAGGGTCTTGCCACAGTTCCCAGAGTCCGCCAGATGTCTCAGTCCATTCCAGGGAAACCTGTTTCCCTGCACTGCCTCGACGTTTCAAGCCGCAGGATCGACTCACACCACGGTGGCACGTGGGACAGTCCTGTGGAAAGCCTCGTGGGAAAGCTCGTCGGAAAGCCTCGAGGGAAAGCCACAGATCCTTGATCCACGCGAAGGGAAGCGCGACACTGCTGCTACAGGCTCGGGAGGAAAGCGCACGTGCATGCCCCACTCGAGACGAGGACTGACTCCCTGGGGAGATCCAGAAAGTACCCCAAGATCCATGTCAGCACTGGAGAGGAATCCTCAGTTTCCAGCACCGACTCAACACAAGATCTTAGGTCCCGGCATCGACGGGAGAGGAATCCTGAGAGCCCCCGAGCAACTCGCATGGGGACTGGCTTTCCTGAGGCCCAACAGAGCGGTCCCTGAGGTCCCCGTCATAAGTGAGAGCACCTGCCCAACTCGAGAAAATCCAGGAGGTTCTCCCCTCCAGGCGATGAGCCCATTTCCGCTGAGCGTATCCAAGCTAATCACATCTAACGGCTGGAACTTCCAAAGGGCCTTCACACCCTTGCTGCAACTCAAGAAGTTCCCCGACATACCGTCTCCACTCGAGAAGAAGCTCGAGAGTCCCGCCAATATCCAGAGAAGCCCGTTTCCGCCCCCTAGCTCGAGAGGCGGTATCCTTTCCCTGCGTGTCGAGAAATTCCTGGCGTTCCGCCGCATCTCAAGAGGAGGCGCTCTCCACAGGAAAGGCGCGAGAACTTCCAGGGTCCGTGCCACCATTCCCAGAGTCCCCCAGATGACTCAGTCCATCCAGGGAAACCTGTTTTCCCTGCACTGCCTCGACTTTCAAGCCGAGGATCGTCTCACACAGTGGTGGTCGTGGGACAGCCTGTGGGAAAGCCTCGTGGGAAAGCTTAGAGGAAAGCCTCGAGCGAAAGCCACAGATCCCTTGAATCCACGCGAAGGAAGCATGACACTGCTGCTACAGCTCGGAGGAAATCTCATGTGCATGCCCCACTTGAGACGCAGAATGACTTCCTGGGAACTCCAGAAGTACCCAAGATCCATGTCAGCACTGAGAGGAATCCTCAGGTCCGGGCACCGACTCCACACCAAGATCTTAGCCCCGCATCG
>NW_017205267.1:0-5349 GCF_001704415.2 Capra hircus
TCTTTCTCGACCACGCAGGTAAAGTATCCATCCTCTCGAGCTAGGAGGTGGCAACGGCGGCTCTTCTGGATGTGGGCGGAACTCTCCTGCTTCCTCTCGGTGGAGACGGTATGTCGGGGGAACTTCTTGAGTTTCAATAAGCGTGCTGAAATACGTTTTGGAAGTTCCAGAGGTTAGGTGTGATTAGCCTCGAGACACCTCAGCGTAAATGGCCCTCATCTCGCCTGAAGGGTAGAACCTCTTGGATTTTCTCGAGTTTCGGCAGGTGCTCTCGACTTACGACGGGGACATCGGGGACCCGCTCTGGTGGCCTCAGGAAAGGCCAGTCCCCATGCGAGTTGCACTGGTGCCTCTCGGGATTCCTCTCCCGTCGATGCAGGGGCCTAAGATGTTATGTGGAGTCGGTGCCGGAACCTGAGGATTCCTCTCCAGTGCCGACATGGATCTTGGGGGTACTTCTGGAGTCTCCCCAGGGGAGTCAGTCCTCGTCTCGAGTGGGGGCATGCACGTGCCGATTTCCTCCCGAGCTGTAGCAGCAGTGTCACGTTTCCCTTCCCGTGATCAAGGGATCTGTGGCTTTCGCTCGAGGCTTTCCCACGGAGCTTTCCCACGAGGGTTTCCCACAGGGCTGTCGCACGTGCCCCCTGGTGTGAGTCGATCCTCGGCATGAAAGTCGAGGCAGTGCAGGGAAAACAGTTTTCCCTGGAATGAACTGAGACATCTGGGGAACTCTGGGAATGGTGGCACGACCCTGGAGTTCCCCTCGCCTTTCCTGTGGAGAGCACCTCCTCTTGAGATGGGACGGAACGCCGGGAATTCTTCTCGACCCAGGAGGAAAGGATCACTCCTCTCGAGCTAGGAAGCGGAAACGGGGCTCCTCTGGATGTGGGCGGGACTCTCTTTATTCCTCTAGAGTGGAGACGTGTATGTCGAGGAACTTCTTGATTTGCAGTAAGGGTGTGAAAGACCCTTTGGAAGTTCCAGAGGATAGGTGTGATTAGCCGCGAGTCGCCTCTGCGGAAATGGGCCTCATCTCGCCTAGAGTGGAGAACCTCCTGGATTTACTCGAGTTGAAGCAGGTGCTCTCGTACTATGACGGGGACCTCAGGGACCCGCTCTGGTGGCCTCAGGAAAGGCCAGTCCCATGCGAGTTGCTCAGGGGCCTCTCGGGATTCCTCTCCCGTCGATGCTGGGGCCTAAGACCTTGTGTGGAGTGGGTGCCGGAACCTGAGGATTCCTCTCCAGTGCTGACATGCAACTTGGGGTACTTCTGGAGTCTCTTCAGGGGCGTCAGTCCTCGTCTCGGGTGGGGGCATGCACGTTCGCTTTCCTCCCGAGCTGTATCAGCAGTTTCACGGTTCCCTTCGAGTGGATCAAGGGATCTGTGGCTTTCGCTCGAGGCTTTCCCACGAGGCTTTCCACGAGGCTTTCCCACAGGGCTGTGCCACGTGCCACCATGGTGTGAGTCGATCCTCAGCTTGAAAGGCGAGGCAGTGCAGGGAAAACAGGTTTCCCTGGAATGGACTGAGACATCTGGGGGACTCAGGGAATGGTGGCACGACCCTGGAGTTCCTCTCGCCTTTCCTGTGGAGAGCGCCTCCTCTTGAGATGCGACGGGAACGCCGGGATTCTTTCCCCACCACTCAGGGAAAGGATCCCCCCTGTCGAGCTAGGAGGCAGAAACGGGGCTCCTCTGGATGTGGGCGGTCTCTCGTGCTTCCTCTCGAGTGGAGACGGGGTATGTCGGGGAACTTCTTGAGTTGCAGCAAGCGGTGTAAGGACCCTTTGAAAGTTCCAGAGGTTAGGTGTGATTAGCCTCGAAACGCCTCAGGTGAAATGGGCCTCATCTCGCCTGGAGGGAGAACCTCCTGGATTTTCTCGAGTTGCGGCCAGTGCTCTCGACTTACGATGGGGACCTCACGGACCCGCTCTGGTGGCCTTAGGAAAGGCCAGTCCCCAGGAGAGTTGCTTGGGGGCTCTCGGGATTCCTCTGCCGTCAATGTCGGTACCTCAGACCTTGTGTGGAGTCGGTGGCCGGAACCTGAGGATTCCTCTCCAGTGCTGACATGGACCTTGGGGTACTTCTGGGGTCTCCCCAGGGAGTCATTCCTCGTCTCGATTGGTGGCAGGCACGTGCGCTTTCCTGCCGTGCTGTAGCAGCTGTGTCACGCTTCCCTTCGCGTGGATCAAGGGATCTGTGGCTTTCCCTAGAGCTTTCCCACTAGGCCTTCCACGAGGCTTTGCCCACAGGGCTGTCCCACGTACCACCGTGGTGTGAGTCGATCCTCTGGCTTGAACGTCGAGGCACTGCAGGAAAACAGTTTTCCCTGGAATGGACTGAGACATCTGGGGGACTCTGGGAATGGTGGCACGATCCTAGAGTTCCTCGCGCCTGTCCTGTGGAGAATGCTTCCTCATGAGATGCGCCGGGAACGCCAGGGAATTCTTTCCCAACCACGCAGGGAAAGGGATCCCTCCTCACGAGCTAGGAGGCGCAAACGGGGCTCCTCTGCATGTGGGCGGGACTCTCGTGCTTCCTCTCGAGTGAGACGGGTATGTCGGGGAACTTCTTGAGTTGCAGCAAGGGTGTGAAGGACCCTTTGGAAGTTCCAGAGGTTAGGTGTGATTAGCCTCGAGACGCCTCAGCGGAAATGGGCCTCATCTCGCCTGGAGGGGAGAACCTCCTGGATTTTCTCGAGTTGCATCAGGTGCTCTCGACTTTCGACGGGGACCTCAGGGACCTGCTCTGGTGGCCTCAGGAAAGGCCAGTCCCCATGCGAGTTGCTCTGGAGCCTCTCGGGATTCCTCTCCGGTCGATGCCGGGGCCTAAGACCTTGTGTGGAGTCAGTGCCGAACCTGAGGATTCGTCTCCAGTGCCGACGTGGATCTTGGGGTACTTCTGGAGTCTCCCAGGGGAGTCAGTCCTCGTCTCGAATGGGGGCATGCACGTGCGCTTCCCTCCCGAGCTGTAGCAGCAGTGGCACGCTTCCCTTCGCGTGGATCAAGGTATCTGTGGCTTTCGCTCGAGCTTTCCCACGAGGTTTTCCCACGAGGCTTCCCACGAGGCTTTCCAAAAGGGCTGTCCCACGTGCCACCGTGGTGTGAGTCGATCCTCGGCTTGAAAGTCGAGGCAGTGCAGGGAAAACAGGTTTCCCTGGAACGGATTGAGACATCTGGGGGACTCTGGGAATGTTGGCTCGACCCTGGAGTTTCTCTCGCCTTTCCTGTGGAGAGCGCCCCTCTTGAGATGCGACGGAACGCCGGGAATTCTTTCCCGAATACGCAGGGAGAGGATCCCTCCTCTCGAGCTAGGAGGCGGAAACAGGGCTCCTTTGGATGTAGGCGGAACTCTCCTGCTTCCTCTCGAGTGGAGACGCGTATGTTGGGGAACTTCTTGAGTTGCATCAAGGGTTTGATGCACCCTTTGAAGTTCCAGAGGATACATGGATTAGCCTCGACACGCTTCAGCGGAAATGGGCCTCATCTCGCCTGGAGGGAGAACCTCCTGGATTTCTCGAGTTGCCGAAGTGCTCTCGACTTACGACGGGGACCTCAGCGACCCGCTCTGGTGGCCTCAGGAAAGGTTAGACCCGATGCGAGTTGCTCAGGGGCCTCTCGGGATTCCTCCCGTCAATGTCGATACCTAAGACCTTGTGTGGAGTCGGTGCCGGAACCTGAGGATTCCTCTCCAGTGCTGACATGGACTTGGGGGTACTTCTGGGGTCTCCCCAGGGAAGTCAGTCCTCGTCTCTTTGGGGCATGCACCTGCGCTTTCCTCCAAGCTGTAGCAGCAGTGTCACGCTTCCCTTCTCGAGGATCAAGGGATCTGTGGCTTTCCCTCGAGGCTTTCCCACCAGGCTTTCCAACGAGGCTTTCCACAGGGCTGTCCCACGTGGCACCGTTTAGTGAGTCGATCCTCGGCTTGAAAGTTGAGGTAGGACAGGGAAAACAGGTTCCCTGGAATGGACTGAGATTTCTGGGGGACTCTATTAACGGGCACGACACTGGAGTTCCTCTCGCCTCTCCTGTGGAGAGCGCCTCCTCTTCAGAAGCGACGGGAACCCCAGGAATTCTTGACTGACCACGCAGGGAAAGGATCCCTTCTCTCGAGCTATGAGGCGGAAACGATGCTCCTCTGGATGTGGGCGGACTCCGTGCTTATTCTCGAGTGGAGACGGGTATGTCGGGTAACTTCTTGAGTTGCAGCAAGGGTGTGAAGGACCGTTTGGAAGTTCCAGAAGTTAGGTGTGATTAGCTTCGAGACGCCTCAGGGGAAACGGGGCGTCATCTCGCCTGGAGGGGTGAACCTCCTGGATTTTCTCGAGTTGCGGCAGGTGCTCTCGAGTTACGAAGAGACCTCCGGGACCCCCTCTGGTGGCCTCAGGAAAGGCCAGTCCCCATGCGAGGTTGCTCGGGGTCCTTTCGGGATTTCTCTCCCGTCGATGCCAGGTCCTAAGACCTTGAGTGGAGTTGGTGCCCCAACCGGAGGATTCCTCTCCTGTTCTGACATGGATCTTGGGGTACTTCTGGAGTCTCCCCAGCGGAGTCAGTCCTCGTATCGTGTGGGGGCATGCACGTGCTCTCTTTCCTCCCGAGCTGTTAGCAGCAGTTTCCCGCTTCCCTTCGCGAGGATCACGGGGTCTGTGTTTCCCACGAGGCTTTCCCACGAGGCTTTCTACAGGCTGTCCCACGTGCCACCGTGGTGTGAGTCTATCTCGGCTTGAAAGTCGATGCAGTGCAGGGAAAACAGGTTTCCCTGGAATGGACTGAGACATCTGGGGACTCTGGGAATGGTGGCACAACCCTGGAGTCCTCTCGCCTTTCCTGTGGAGAGCGCCTCCTCTTTAGATGCGACGAAACGCCGGGAATTCTTTCCCGAACACGCAGTGAAAGGATCCCTCCTCAAGAGCTAGGAGGCGGAAACGGGTCTCCTCTGGATGTGGGCGGGACTTTCGTGCTTCCTCTCGAGTGGAGACGGTATGTCGGCGGAACTTCTTTAGTTGCAGCAAGGGTGTGAAGGACCCTTTGGAAGTTCCAGAGTTTAGGTGTGATTACTCTCGAGACGCCGCAGAGAAAATGGGCCTCATCTAGACTGGAGCAGAGAACCTCTTGGATTTTCTCGAGTTTGCGGCAGGTGCTCTCGACATAAGACCGTGACCTCAGGGACAGTGTAGCAGATGTGTCACGCTTCCCGTCGTGGGGATCAAGGGATCTTTGGCTTTCCCTCGAGGCTTTCCCACGAGGCTTTCCCACAGGGCTGTCCCACGTGCCACCATGGTGTGAGTGGATCCTCGGCTCGAAAGTCGGGCAGTGCAGGAAAACAGGTTCCTCTGAAATGGACTGAGACAT
>NW_017205268.1:0-5349 GCF_001704415.2 Capra hircus
GCACGAGAGTCCGCCCCACATCCAGAGGCCCCGTTTCCATCTCATAGCTCGAGAGGAGGGATACTTTCCCTGCGTGTTTCGGAAGAATTCCGGCGTTCCATCGCATCTCAAGAGGAGGCGCTCTCCACAGGAAAGGCGAGAGGAACTCCAGGGTCGTGCCACCATTCCCACAGTCCCCAGATGTCTCAGTCTATTCCAGGGAACCTGTTTTCCCTGCACTGCCTCGACTTTCAAGCCGAGGATTGACTCACACCTCGGTGCCACGTGGGACAGCACTGTGGAAAAGCCTCTTGGGAAAGCCTCATGGGAAAGCCTCGAGCGAAAAGTCACAGATACCTTGATCCACGCGAAGGGAAGTGTGACACTGCTGCAACAGCTCGGGAGGAAAGCCTCCGTGCATGCCCCCACTCGAGACGAGGACTGACTTCCCTGGAGAGACTCCAGAAGTACCCCAAGATCCATGTCGGGACTGGAGAGGAATCCTCAGGTTCCGGCACTGACTCCATACAAGGTCTTAGGACCAGCATCGACGGGAGTGGAATCCCGAGAAGCCCGCGAGCAACTCGCATGGGGACTGGCCTTTCCTGTGGCCACCAGAGAGGGACTCTGAGGTAACCGTCGTAAGTCGAGAGCACCTGCCGCTCGAGAAAATCCAGGAGGTTCTCCCCTCCAGGCGAGATGAGGCGCATTTGTGCTGAGGCGTCTCAGGGTAATCACCCTAACCTCTGCAACTTCCAAAGGGTCCTTCACAACCTTGCTGCAACTCAAGAGGTTGCCCGACATACCCGTCTCCACTCGAGAGGAAGCACGAGAGTCCCGCCCACATTCAGAGGAGCCCCGTTTGCGCCTCCTAGCTAGAGAGGAGGGATCCTTTCCCTGCGTGGTCGGGAAAGAATTCTGAGTGTTCCGTCGCATCTCAAGAGGAGGCGCTCTCCACAGGAATGGCGAGAGGAACTCCAGGATCGTGCCACCATTCCCACAGTCCCCAGATGCCTCAGTCCATTCCAGGGAAACCTGTTTTCCCTGCACTGACTCGACTTTCAGCCGAGGATCGACTCATACCACGGTGGCACTTGGGACAGCCCTGTGGGAAAGACTCGTGGGAATGTCTTGTGGGAACGTCTCGTGGGAAAGCCTCGAGGGAATGCCACAGATCCCTTGATCCACGTGAATGGAAGCGTGACACTGCTGGAACAGCCCGGGAGGAAAGCGCACGTGCATGCCCCACTCGAGACGAGGACTGACTTCCCTGGGGAGACTCCAGAAGTACCCAAGGTCCATGTAAGCAATATTGAGGAATCCTCAGCTTCCGGCACTTTCTCCACACAAGGTCTTAGACCGCAGCAAGAACGGGAGAGGAATCCCGAGAGGCCCCCGAGAAACTCGCATGGGGACTGGCCTTTCCTGAGGCCACCAGAGCGCGTCACTGAGGTCCCCGTCCTAAGTCGAGAGCCTACTGCAACTCGTTAAAATTCCGGAGGTTCTCCCCTCCAGTCGAGATGAGGCCCATTTTCGCTGAGGTGTCTCGAGGCTAATCACACCTAACCTCTGGAACTTCCAAAGGGTCCTTCACACCCTTACTGCAACTCAAGTCGTTCCCCGTCATACCCGGCTCCACTCGAGAGGAAGCACGAGAGTCCCGCCCACATCCAGAGGAGCCCCGTTTCCGACTCCTAGCTCGAGAGGAGGGATCCTTTCCCTGCGTGGTCAGGAAAGAATTCCCGGCGTTCCCGTCGCATCTGAAGAGGAGGCGCTTTCCACAGGAAAGGCAAGAGGAACTCCAGGGTCGTGCCACCATTCCCAGAGTCCCCCAGATATCTCAGTCCATTCCAGGGAAACCTGTTTCCCCTGCACTGCCTCGACTTTCAAGCCGAGGATCGACTCACACCACGGTGGCACGTGGGACAGCCCTGTGGGAAAGCCTCGTCGGAAAGCCTCGAGGGAAGCCACAGATCCCTTGATCCACGCGAAGGGAAGCGCGACACTGCAGCTACAGCTCGGAAGGAAAGCACACGTGCATGCCCCCACTCGAGACGAGGACTAACTCCCCTGGGGAGACTCCAGAAGTACCCCAAGATCCATGTCAGCACTGGAGAGGAATCCTCAGGTTCTGGCACCGACTTCACACAAGGTCTTAGGCCCGGCATCGACGGGAGAGGAATCCCGAGAGGCCCCCGAGCAACTCGCATAGGGACTGGCCTTTCCTGAGGCCACCAGAGTGGGTCCCTGAGGTCCCCGTTGTAAGTCGAGAGCACCTGCCACAACTCGAGAAAATGCAGGAGGTTCTCCCCCCAGACGAGATGAGGCTCATTTCCGCTGAGGCATCTCGATGCTAATCACATCTAACACCTGGAACTTCCAAAGAGTCCTTCACACCCTTGCTGCAACTCAAGAAGTTCCCCGACATACCCGTCTCCACTCGAGAGGAAGCACGACGAGAGTACCGCCCACATCCAGAGGAGCCCCGTTTCCCCCTCCTAGCTCGAGAGGAAGGATCCTTTCCCTGCGTGTTCGGGAAAGAATTCCCGGCGTTCCCGTCGCATCTCAAGAGGAGGCGCTCTCCACAGGAAAGGCGAGAGGAACTGCAGGGTCGTGCCACCATTCCCTGAGTTCACCAGATGTCTCAGTCCATTCCAGGGAAACCTGTTTTCCCTGCACTGCCTGGACTTTCAAGCCTAGGATCGACTAAACCACGGTGGCACGTGGGACAGCCCTGTGGGAAAGCCTCGTGGGAAAGCCTCGTGGGAAAGCTCGAGGAAAAGCCACAGATCACTTGATCCTCGCGAAGGGAAGCGTGACACTGCTGATACAGCTCGGGAGGAAAGCGCACGTGCATGACCCCACTCGAGACGAGGACTGACTCCCCTGGGGAGACTCCAGAAGTACCCCAAGATCCATCTCAGCACTGGGGAGGAATCCTCAGATTCCGGCACCGACTCCACACAAGGTCTTAGGCCCCGGCATCGACGGGAGAGGAATCCCGAAAGGCCCCGAGCAACTCGCATGGGGACTGGCCATTCGAGGGACTACCAGAGCGTGTCCCTGAGGTCCCCATCATAAGTCGAGAGCAACGGCCGCAACTCCAGAAAATCCAGGAGGTTCTCCCCTCCAGGCAAGATGAGGCCCATTTCCGCTGAGGCGTCTTCAGGCTAATCACACCTAACCTCTAGAAATTCCAAAGGGTCCTTCAAGCCTTGCTGCAAATCAAGAAGTTCCCCGACATACCCGTCTCCACTCGAGAGGAAGCACGAGAGTTCTTCCCACATCCAGAGGAGCCCCGTTTCCGCCTCCTAGCTCGAGAGGAGGGATCCTTTCACTGTGTGGTCGGGAAAGAATTCCGGCGTTCCATCGCATCTCAAGAGGAGGCGCTCTCCACAGGAAAGGCGAGAAGAACCCAGGGTCGTGCAACCATTCCCTGAGTCCCCCAGATGTCTCAGTCCATTCCAGGGAAACCTGTTTTCCCTGCACTGCCTCGACTTTCAAGGCGAGGATTGACTCACACCACGGTGCCACGTGGGACAGCCCTGTGGGAAAGCCTCGTGGGAAAGCCTCGAGGGAAAGCCACAGATCCCTTGATCCCCACGACGGGAAGCGTGACACATCTGCTACACTGTCCCTGAGGTCACGGTCGTATGTCGAGAGCACCTGCCGGAACTCGAGAAAATCCAGGGGGTTCTCTGCTCCAGTCTAGATGAGGCCCATTTTCTCTGCGGCGGCCTCGAGAGTAATCACACCTAAACTCTGGAACTTCCAAACGTTCCTACACACTCTTGCTACAACTCAAGAAGTTCCCTGACATACCCGTCTCCACTCCAGAGGAAGTACGAGGGTCCGGCCACCTCCAGAGGAGCTCCGTTTCCGCCTCCAAGCTCGAGATGAGGGATCCTTCCCCTGCTTGCTCGGGAAAGAATTCCCGACGTTTCCGACGCATCTCAAGAGGAGGCGCGCTGCACAGTAAAGGCGAGAGGAACTCATGGGTCGTGCCACCATTCCAAGAGTCCCCCAGATGTCTCAGTCCACTCCAGAGGATCCTGTTTTCCCTGCACTGCTTCGACTTTCACGCCGAGGATCGACTCACACCACGGTGGCACGTGGGACAGCCCTGTATGAAAGCCTCGTGGGAAAGCCTCGAGGGAAAGCCACAGATCCCTTGATCCACGCGACGGGAAGCGAACACTGCTGCTACAGCACGGGAGGAAAGCGCACGTGCATGCCCCCCACTCGAGACGAGCACTGACTCCCCTGGGAGACTCCAGAAGTACCCCAAGATGCATGTCAGCCCTGGAGAGGAATCCTCAGGTTCCGGCCCCGACTCCAGAAAAGGTCTTAGGCCCCAGCATCGACGGGAGTGGAATCATGAGTGGCCGCATAGCAACACACGCATGGGGACTGGCCTTTCCTGCGGCCGCCAGAACGGGTTCCTGAAGTCCCCGTCGTAAGTCGAGAGCACCTGCCGAAACTCCGTAAAATACAGGAGGTTCTCCCCTGCAGGCGAGATGAGGCCAGTTTCCACTGAGGTGTCTCGAGGCTAATCACACGTGACCTCTGGAACTTCCAAAGAGTCTTTCACAGTCAAGCTGCAACTCAAGAAGTTCCGACACACCGTCTCCACTCAAGAGGTAGCACGATGGTCCCGGCCACATCCTGAGGAGCTCCGTTTCCGGCTCATACCTCGAGATGAGGGATCCTTTCCCTGCTTGGTCGGAAAAGAATTCCCGGCATTCCCATCGCATCTCAAGGGAGGCGCTCTCCAAAGGAAAGGGGAGAGGAACTGCAGGGTCGTGCCACCATTCCAAGACTCCCCCAGATGTGTCAGTCCGTTCCACAGGAACCTGTTTTCCCTGCACTGCCTCGGCTTTCACGCCGAGGATCGACTCACACCACCGTGACACGTGGGACAGCCCTGTGGGAAAGCCTCGTGGGAAAGACTCGAGGGAAAGCCACAGATCCCTTGTTCCACGCAAGGGGAACCGTGACACTGCTGCTACAGCATGGGAGGAAATGGCACGCTCATGCCCCCACTCGAGACGAGGCCTGACTCCCTTGTGGAGACTCCAGAAGTACCCCAAAATCCATGTCAGCACTGGAGAGGAATCCTCAGCTTCCGGCCCGACTCCACACAAGAAGAGCACCTGCTGAAACTCGGAAATATCCAGGAGCCTCTCCATTCCAGGCGACATGAGGCCCCCATTTCTGCTGAGGCATCTCGAGACTAACCACACCTAACCTCTGGAACTTCCAAAGGGTCCTTCACACCCTTGCTGGCAACTCAAGAAGTTCCCCCGACATCCCTTTCCTCTTCACATTCTGCCATAATGGTGGTGTCATCTGCATATCTAAGTTTATTGA
>NW_017205269.1:0-5348 GCF_001704415.2 Capra hircus
GGTCCTTCACACCCTTGCTGCAACTCAAGAAGTTCCCGACATACCCGTCTCCACTCGAGAGGAAGCACGAGAGTCCCGCCCACATCCAGAGGAGGCCCCGTTTCCGCATCCTAGCTCGAGAGGAGGGATCCTTTCCCTGCGTGGTCGGAAATGAATTCCGCCGTTTCGGTCACGGTCTCAAGTGGAGGCGCTCTCCACAGGAAAGGTGAGAGGTACTCCAGGGTCGTGCCACCATTCCCACTGTCCCCCAGATGTCTCAGTCCATTCCAGGGAAACCTGTTTCCCTGCACTGCCACGACTTTCAAGCCGAGGATCGACTCACACTACGGTGCCACGTGTGACAGCCCTGTGGGGAAGCCTCGAGGGAAAGCCACAGATCCCTTAATCCACGTGAAGGGAAGCGTGACACTGCTGCTACAGCTCGGGAGGAAAGCGCACGTTCATGCCCCCACTCGAGACAAGGACTGACTCCCCTGGGAAGACTCCAGAAGAACCCCTAGATCCAAGTCATCACTGGAGAGGATTCCTCAGCTTCCGGCACCGACTACACACAAGGATTTAGGCCCTGGCATCGACGGGAGAGGAATCCCGAGAGGCCCGCGCACAACTCGCCTGCGGACTGGCCTTTTCTGAGGCCGCCAGAGCGGGTCCCTGAGGTCCCCGACGTAAGTCGAGAGCACCTGCCGCAACTCGAGAAAATCCAGGAGGTTCTCCCCTCCAGGCGAGATGAGGCCCATTTCCGATGAGGCGTCTCGAGGCTAATCACACCTAACATTTGCAACTTCCAAAGGGTCCTTCACACCCTTGCTGCAACTCAAGAAGTTCCCCGACATACCCGTCTCCACTCGAGAGGAAGCACGAGAGTCCCGCCCACATTCAGAGGAGCCCCGTTTCCGCCTCCTAGCTCGAGTAGAGGGATCCTTTCCCTGTGTGGTCGAAAGAATTCCCGGCCTTCCCGTCGCATCTCAAGAGGAGGCGCTCTCCACAGGAAAGGCGAGAGGAACTCCAGGGTCGTGCCACCATTCCCAGAGTCCCTCAGGTGTCCCAGTCCATTCCAGGGAAACCTGTTTTTCCTGCACTGCCTCCACTTTCAAGCCGAGGATCGACTCAAACCACGGTGGCACGTGGGACAGTCCTGTGGGAAAGCCTCATGGGAAAGCCTTAAGCGAAAGCCACAGATCCCTTGATCCATTCGAAGGGAAGCGTGACACTGCTGCTACCGCTCGGGAGGAAAGCACACGTGCATGCCCTCCTCGAGACGAGGACTGACTCCCCTGGGGAGACTCCAGAAGTACCCCAAGATCCATGTCAGCACTGGAGAGGAATCCTCAGGTTCCGGCACCAACTCCACACAAGATCTTAGGCCCCGGCATCGACGGAGAGGAATCCCAAGAGGCCCCCGAGAAACTCGCATGGGACTGGGCTTTCCTGAGGCCACCAGAGCGGGTCTCTGAGGTCCCCATCGTAAGTTGAGAGCACCTGCCGCAACTCGAGAAAATCCAGGAGGTTCTCCCCTCCAGGCGAGATGAGGCCCATTTCCGCTGAGGCGTCTCGAGGCAAATCACACCTAACCTCTGGAACTTCCAAAGGGTACTTCACACCCTTGCTGCAACACAAGAAGTTCCCCGACATACCCGTCTCCACTCGAGAGGAAGCACGAGAGTCCCGCCCACATCCAGAGGAGCCCCGTTTCCGCCTCCTAGCTCGAGAGGAGGGATTCTTTCCCTTCGTGGTCGGGAGAGAATTCCCGGCGTTCCCGTCGCATCTCAAGAGGAGGCGCTCTCCACAGGAAAGGCGAGAGGAACTCCAGGGTCGTGCCACCATTCCCAGAGTCCCTCAGATGTCTCAGTCCATTCCAGGGAAACCTGTTTTTCCTGCACTGCCTCGACTTTCAAGCCGAGGATCGACTCAAACCACGGTGGCACGGACAGCCCTGTGGGAAAGCCTTGTGGAAAGCCTCGTGGGAAAGCCTCGAGGGAAAGCCACAGATCCCTTGATCCACGCGAAGGGAAGCTCGACACTGCTGCTACAGCTTGGAAGGAAAGCGCACGTGCATGCCCCCACTCGAGACGAGGACGGACTCCCCTGGGGAGACTCCAGAAATACCCCAAGATCCATGTCAGCACTGGAGAGGAATCCTCAGGTTCTGGCACCGACTCAACACAAGGTCTTAGGCCCCGGCATCGACGGGAGAGGAATCCCGAGAGGCCCTCGAGCAACTCGCATGGGGACTGGCCTTTCCTGAGGCCACCAGAGCGGGACCCTGAGGTCCCCGTCGTAAGTCGAGAGCACCTGCCGCAACTCGAGAAAATCCAGGAGGTTCTCCCCTCCAGGCGAGATGAGGCCCATTTCCGCTGAGGCGTGTCAAGGCAAATGACACCTAACCTCTGGAACTTCCAAAGGTCCTCACCCCCTTGCTGCAACTCAAGAAGTTCCCGGACATACCCGTCTTCACTCGAGAGGAAGCACGAGAGTCCTGCCAACATCCAGAGGAGCGCCGTTTCCGCCTCCTAGATCGAGAGGAGGGATCCTTTCCCTGCGTGGTCGGGAGAGAATTCCTGGCGTTCCCGTCGCATCTCAAGAGGAGGCACTCTCCACAGGAAAGGCGAGAGGAACTCCAGGGTTGTGCCACCATTCCCAGAGTCCCCCAGATGTCTCAGTCCATTCCAGGGAAACTTGTTTTCCCTGCAAAGCCTCGACTTTCAAGCCGAGGATCGACTCACACCACGGTGGCCCGTGGGACAGCCCTGTGGGAAAACCTGATGGGAAAGCCAAGAGGAAAGCCACAGATCCCTTGATTCATGCGAAGGGAAGAGTGACACTGCTGCTACTCCTCGGGAGGATAGCGCACGTTCATGCCCCAACTCGTGACAAGGACTGACTCCCCTGGGGAGACTCCAGAAGTACCCAAGATCCATGTCAGCACTGGAGAGGAATCCTCAGGTTCCGCCACCGACTCCACACAAGGTCTTAGGCCCCGGCATCGACAGGAGAGGAATCCGAGAAGCCCCTAGCAACTCTCACGGGGACTGGCCTTTGCTGAGGCTACCAGAGCGGGTCCCTGTGGTCCCCGTCGTTTGTTGAGATCACCTGCCGCAACTCGAGAAAATCCAGAGGTTCTCCCCTCCAGGCGAGATGAGGCCCATTTCCGCTGAGGTGTCTGGAGGCGAATCACACCTAACCTCTGGAAATTACAAAGGGTCCTTCACACCCTTGCTGCAACTCAACAAGTTCCCCGACATGCCATCTCCACTCCAGAGGAAGCACGAGAGTCCGGCCACATCCAGATGAGCCCCGTTTCCGCCTCCTAGCTCGAGAGGAGGTATCCTTTACCTTCGTGTTCGGAGAGAATTCCGGCGTTCCCGTCGCATCTCCAAGAGAGGCGCTCTCCAGGGGAAAGGCCGAGAGGAACTCCAGGGTCATGCCACCATTCCCAGAGCCCCCAGAAGTCTCAGTCCAACCAGGGAATCCTGTTTTCCCTGCACGTGCCTCGACTTTCAAACCGAGGATCGAGACACACCACGGTGGCACGCGGCACAGCCCTATGGGAAAGTGGGAAAGCCTCATGGGAAAGCCTCGAGGGAAAACCACAGATCCCTTGATCCGCGCAAAGGTAAGCGTGACACTGCTGCTACAGCTCGGGAAAGCGAACGTGCATGCCCCCACTCGAGACGAGGACGGACTACCCGCGGAAAACTCCAGAAGTACCCCAAAATCCATGTCAGCACTGGAGAGGAATCCTCAGGTTCCGGCACCGACTCCACGCATGGTCTTAAGCACCGGCATCGACGGGAGAGGAATCCCGAGAGGCCCCCGAGCAACTCGCATGGGGACTGTCCTTTCCTGCCACCAGAGCGGGTCCCTGAGGTCCCCGTCGTAAGTCGAGAGCACCTGACGCAACATGAGAAAATCCAGGAGGTTCTCCCCTCCAGGCCAGATGAGGCCCATTTCCGCTGAGGCGTCTAGAGGCTAATCACACGTAACCTCTGAACTTCCAAAGGGTCCTTCACACCCTTGCTGCAACTCAAGAAGTTCCCCGACTTACCCGTCTCCACTCGAGAGGAAGCACGAGAGTCCCGCCCACATCCAGAGGAGCCCCGGTTCCGCTTCCTAGCTAGAGAGGAGGATCCTTTCCCTGCGTGGTCGGAAAGAATTCCCGGTGTTCCTTTCGCATCTCAAGAGCAGGCGATCTCCAGAGGAAAAGCGAGAGGAACTCCAGGGTCTGCCACCATTCCAGAGTCCCCAAATGTCTCAGTCCATTCCAGGGAAAACTGTTTTCCCTGCACTGCCTCGACTTTCAAGCCAAGGATCGACTCACACCACGGTGGAACGTGGGACAGCCCTGTGCAAAGCCTCGTTCGTGGGAAAGCCTCGAGGGAAAGCCACAGATCCCTTGATCCTCGCGAAGGGAAGCGCGTGAACTGCTGCTACAGCTCGGGAGGAAAGCGCACGTGCATGCCCCCACTCGAGACGAGGACTGACTCCCCTGGGAGACTCCAGAAGTACCCCAAGATCCATGTCAGCACTGGAGAGAAATCCTCAGGTTCCGGAACCGACTCCACACAAGGCCTTGGCCCGGCACCGACGGGAGAGGAATCCCGAGAGTCCCGTACAACTTGCATGGGACTGGCCTTTCCTGAGGCCACCAGAGCGGGTCCCTGAGGGCCCCGTCGTGGTCGAGAGCACCTGCCGCAACTTGAGAAAATCCAGGAGGTTCTCCCTTCCAGGCGAGATGAGGACCATTTCCACTGAGTGTCTCAAGGCTAATCACACCTAACCTCTGGACCTTACAAAGGGTCCTTCACACCCTTGCTGCCAACTCAAGAAGATCCCAAACATACCCGTCTCCACTCGAGAGGAAGCATGAGAGTCCCGCCACATTCAGAGGAGCCCCGATTCCCCCTCCTAGCTCGAGAGGAGGATCCTTTCCCTGTTTGTTCGGGAAAGAATCCCGGCATTCCCGTCGCAACTCAAGAGGAGGCGCTCAACACAGGAAAGGCGAGGGAACTCCAGGGTCGTGCCACCATTCCCAGAGTCCCCCAGATGTCTCAGTCCATTCCAGGGAAACCTGTTTTTCCCTGCACTGCCTCCACTTTCAAGCCGAGGATCGACTCACACCACGGTGGCACGTGGGACAGCCTGTGGGAAAGCCTCGTGGAAAGCATCGCGGGAAAGCCTTGAGGGAAAGCCACAGATCCCTTGATCCTCGCGAAGGGAAGCGTGACACTGCTGCTACAGCTCGGAGGAAAGCTCACTTGCATGCCCCCCACTCAAGACGACGACTAACTCCCCTGGGGAGACTCCAGAAGTACCCCAAGATCCATGTCAGCACTGGAGAGGAATGCTCA
>NW_017205270.1:0-5347 GCF_001704415.2 Capra hircus
ATCCTTTCCCTGCGTGGTCGGAAAGAATTCCCCGGTTCCCGTCGCATCTCAAGAGGAGGCGCTCTCACAGGAAAGGCCAGAGAGGAACTCCAGGTCATTGCCACCACTCCAGGAGTCCCCCAGATGTCTCAGTCCATTTCCGACTGCCTCGACTTAAAGCCGAGGATCGACTCACACCACGTGGCACGTGGGACAGCCATGTGGGAAAGCCTCGTGGGGAAAGCCCTCGTGGGAAAGCCTCGAGGGAAATCCACAAATCCTTTGATCCACGCGAAGGGAAGCGTGACACTGCTGCCTACAGCTCGGAGGAAAGCACGTGCATGCCCCGACTCGAGACGAGGACTGACTCCCCTGGGGAGACTCCAGAAGTACCCCAAGATCCATGTCAGCACTGGAGAGGAATCCTCAGGTTCGGCACCGACTCCACACAAGGTCTTAGCCCCGGCATCGACGGGAGAGGAATCCGAGTGGCCCCCGAGCAACTGCATGGGGACTGGCCTTTCCTGAGGCCACCAGAGCGGGTCCTGAGGTCCCCGTCGTTAGTCGAGAGCACCTGCCGTCACTCGAGAAAATCCAGGAGGTTCTCCCCTCCAAGCGAGATGAGGCCCATTTCCGCTGAGGCGTCTCGAGAGTAATCACACCTAACCTCTTGAACTTCCAAAGGGTCCTTCACACCCTTGCTGCAACTCAAGAAGTTCCCTGACATTCCCGTCTCCACTCGAGATGAAGCACGAGAGTCTCGCCCACATCCAGAGGAGCCCCGTTTCCGCCTCCTAGCTCGAGAGGAGGGATCCTTTCCCTGCGTGGTCGGCAAAGAATTCCCGGCGTTCCCATCTCATCTCAAGAGGAGGCGCGCTCCTCAGGAAAGGCGAGAGGAACTCCAGGGTCGTGCCACCATTCCCAGAGTCCCCCAGATGTCTCAGTCCAATCCAGGGAAACTGTTTTCCCTGCACTGCCCTCGACATTCAAGCTGAGGATCGACTCACACCACGGAGGCAAGTGGGACAGCCCTGTGGAAAAGCCTCGCGGGATAGCCTAGTGGGAAAGCCTCGAGGGAAAGCCACAGATCCCTTGATCCACGCGAAGGGAAGCTTGACACTGCTTCTACAGCTCGGGAGGAAAGCGCACGTGCATGCCCCCACTCGAGACGAGGACTGACTCCCCTGGGGAGACTCCAGAAGTACCCCAAGATCCATGTCAGCACTGGAGAGGAATCCTCAGGTTCCGGCACCGACACCACACATGGTCTTGTGCCCCATCATCGATGGGAGAATATCCGGAGACACCCCCGAGCAACTCGCATGGGGACTGGACTTTCCTGAGGCCACCAGACCGGGTTCCCTGAGGTCCCCGTCATAACTCGAAAGCACCTGCCGAAACTCGAGAGAATCCAGGAGGTTCTCCCGTCCAGGCGAGATGATGCCCATTTCCGTTGAGGCATCTCGAGGCTAATCACACCTAACCTCTGGAACTTCCAGAGGGTCCTTCACACCCTTGCTGCACCTCAAGAAGTTCCCCGACATACTCGTCTCCACTCGAGAGAAAGCACGAGAATCCCGTCCACATCCAGAGGAGCCCCTTTTCCGCCTCATAGCTCGAAAGGAGGGATCCTTTCCCTGCGTGGTCGGACAGAATTCCCGGCGTTCCCGTCGCATCTCAAGAGGAGGCGCTCTCCACAAGAAAGGCGAGAGGAATTCCAGGGTCGTGTCACCATTCCCAGAGTCCCCCAGATATCTCCATCCATTCCAGGGAAACCTGTTTTCCCTGCATTGCCTCGACTTTCAAGCCGAGGATCGACTCACACAACGGTGGCACGTGGGACAGAGCCAGTGGTAAAGCCTCGTGGGAAAGCCTCGAGGGAAGGCTTGCAGGGGAAAGCCACAGAGCCCTTGATCCACGCGAAGGGAAACGTGACACTCCCGCTACAGCTCGGGAGGAAATGGCACCTGCATGCCCCCAATGGAGACGAGTACTTACTCCCCTGGGGAGACTCCAGAAGTACCCCAAGATCCATGTCAGCACGGAGAGGAATCTTAAGGTTCCGGCACCGACTCCA
The DNA here is from genome assembly GCF_001704415.2 of Capra hircus. Classification (NCBI taxonomy): domain Eukaryota; kingdom Metazoa; phylum Chordata; class Mammalia; order Artiodactyla; family Bovidae; genus Capra; species Capra hircus. The sequence continues at coordinate 2,057 of NW_017205270.1, forward strand.
CACAAGGTCTTAGGCCCCGCCATCGACGGGAGAGGAATACCGAGAGGCCCACGAGCAACTCGCATGGGGACTGGCCTTTCCTGAGGCCACCAGAGCGGGTCCCTGAGGTCCCTGTCGTAAGTCGAGAGCACCTGCCCGCAACTCGAGAAAATGCAGGAGGTTCTACCCTCCAGGCGAGATGAGGCCCATTTCCGCTGAGGCGTCTGGAGGCTAATCACATCTAACATCTGGAATTTCCAAAGGGTCCTTCACACCCTTGCTGCAAACTCAAGAAGTTCCCCGACATACCCGTCTAAACTCGAGAGGAAGCACGAGAGTCCCGCCCACATCCAGAGGAGACCTGTTTCCGCCTCCGAGCTCGAGAGGAGGGATCCTTTCCCTGCGAGGTGGGGAAAGAATTCCCCGCGTTCCCGTTGCATCTCAAGAGGAGGTGCTCTCCACAGGAAAGGCGAGAGGAACTCCAGGGTCATGCCACCATTCCCAGAGTCCTCCAGATGTCTAAGTCCATTCCAGGGAAAACTGTTTTCCCTGCACTGTTTCGACTTTCAAGGAGAGGAACGACTCACACCACGGTGCCCCGTGGGACAGCCCTGTGCGAAAGCCTCCTGGGAAAGCCTCGTGGGAAAGCCTCGAGGGAAAGCCACAGATCCCTTGATCCACGCGAAGGGAAGCGTTACAATGCTGCTACAGCTCGAGAGTAAAGCGCACTTGTATGCCCCCACTCGAGACGAGGACTGACTCCACTGAGGAGAGTCCAGAAGTTCCCCAAGATCCATTCAGCACTGGAGAGGAATCCTCAGGTTCCGGAACCGAATCCACACAAGATCTTAGGCCGCGGTATCGACGGGAGAGGAATCCCGAGAGGCCCCCGAGCAACTCGCATGGGGACTGGCCTATCCTGAGGCCACCAGAGCGGTTCCCTGAGGTCCCCATCGTAAGTCGAGAGCGCTGCCGCAACGCGAGAAAATCCAGGAGGTTCTCCCCTCCAGGCGAGATGAGGCCCATTTCCGCTGAGGCTTCTCGGGTCTAATCACACCTAACCTCTGGATCCTCCAAAGGGTCCTTCACACCCGTACTGCAACTCAAGAAGTTCCCCGACATACCCGTCTCCACTCGAGAGGAAGCACGAGAGTTCCACCCACATCCACAGGAGCCCCGTTTCCGCCTCCTGGCTCGAAAGGAGGATCCTTTCCCTGCTTGGTGGGGAAAGAATTCCCCCGCGTTCCCGTCGCATCTCAAGAGGAGGCGCTCTCCACAGGAAAGGCGAGAGGAACACCAGGATCCTGCCACCATTCCAGAGTAACCAGATGTCTCTCAGTCCATTCCAGGGAAACCTGTTTTCCCTGCACTGGCCTCGACTTTCAAGCCGAGGATCGACTCACACCACGGTGGCACGTGGGACAGCCCTGGGAAAGCCTCGTGGGAAAGCCTCGTGGGAATGCCTCGAGGGAAAGCCACTGATCCCTTGATCCACGCAAAGGGAAGTGTGACACTGCTGCTACAGCTCGGAGGAAAGCTCACCAGCCTGCCCCCACTGGAGACGAGGACTGACTCCACCAGGAAGACTCCAGAAGTACCGCAAGATCCATGTCAGCACTGGAGAGGAATGCTCAGGTTCCGGCACCGACTCCACACAAGATCTTAGGCCCCGGCATCGAAGGGAGAGGAATCCCGAGAGCCCCCGAGCAACTCACATGGGGACTGGCCTTTCCTGAGGCCTCCAGAGCGCGTCCCTGAGGTCCCCGTCTTAAGTCGAGAGCACCTGCCGCAACTCGAGAAAATCAGGAGGTTCTCCCCTCCAGGCGAGATGAGGCCCATTTCCGCTGAGGCGTCTCGAGGCTAATCACACCTAACCTCTGGAACTTCCAAAGGGTCCTTCACACCCTTGCTGCAGCTCAAGAAGTTCCCCGACGTACCCGTCTCGACTCGAGAGGAAGCACGAGAGTTCCGCCCACATCCAGAGGAGCCCCGTTTCCGCGTCCTAGCTCGAGAGGAGGGATCCTTTCCCTGCGTGGTCGGGAAAGAATTCCCGGCGTTCCCGTCGCATCTCAAGAGGAGACGCTCTCCACAGGAAAGGTGAGAGGAACTCCAGGGTCGTGCCACCATTCCCAGAGTCCCCCAGATGTCTCCGTCCATTCCAGGAAAACTTTTTTCCCTGCACTGCCTCTACTTTTCAAGCCGAGGATCGACTCACACCACGGTGGCACGTGGGACAGCCCTGTGGGAAAGCCTCGTGGGAAAGCCTCGGGAAAGCCACAGATCCCTTGATCCACGGGTAGGGAAGTGCGACACTGCTGCTACAGCTCGGAAGGAAAGCGCACGTGCATGCCCCCACTTGAGACGAGGACTGACTCCCCTGGGGAGACTCCAGAAGTACCCAAGATCCATGGGAGCACTGGAGAGGAATCCTCAGGTTCCGGCACTGACTCCACACAAGGTCTTAGGCCCCAGCATCGACAGGAGAGGAAACCCGAGAAGCCCCCGAGACGCCCCCGAATAACTCGCATGGGGACTGGCCTTTCCTGAGGCCACCAGAGCGGGTCCCTGAGGTCCCCGTCGTAAGTCGAGAGCCCCTCCGCAACTCAAGAAAAATCCAGGGGGTTCTCTCCTCCAGGCGAGATGAGGCCCATTTCCAATGAGGCGTCTCGAGGTTTATCACATCTAACATCTGGAACTCCAAGGGTCCTTCACACCCTTGCTGCAACTCAAGAAGTTCCCCGACATACCCGTCTCCACGAGAGAGGAAGCACGAGAGTTCTGCCCACATCCAGAGGAGCCCCCGTGTCTGCCTGCTAGCTCGAGAGGAGGGATCCCTTCCCTGCGTGGTCGGGAAAGAATTCCGGCGTTCCCGTCGCATCTCAAGTGGAGGCGCACTCCACAGGAAAGGCGAGAGGAACTCCAGGGTTGTGCCACATTCCCAGAGTCCCCCAGATGTCTCAGTCCATTCCAGGGAAACCTGTTTTCCCTGCACTGCCTCGACTTTCAAGCCGAGGATCGACTCAACCATGGTGGCACGTGGGACAGCCCTGTGGGAAAGCCTCGTGGGAAGGCCTCGTGGGAAAGCCTCGAGGAAAGCCCAGATCCCTTGATCACGCGAAGGGAAGCGTGACACTGCTGCAACAGCTCGGGAGGAAAGCGCACGTGCATGCCCCACTCGAGATGAGGACTGACTCCCCTGGGGAGACTCCAGAAGTAACCCAAGATCCATGTCAGCACTGGAGAGGAATCCTCAGGTTCCGGCAATGACTCCACACAAGGTTTTACGCCCAGCATCAACGGGAGAGGAATCCG
>NW_017205271.1:0-5346 GCF_001704415.2 Capra hircus
TGGGAAAGCCTCGTGGGAAAGCCTGAGGGAAAGCCACAGATCCTTGATCCACGCGAAGGGAAGCGTAGCTGCTACAGCTCGGGAGGAAAGCGCATGTGCATGCCCCCACTCAAGACGAGGACTGACTCCACTGGAGAGACTCCAGAAGTACCCCAAAATCCATGTCAGCACTGGAGAGGAATGCTCAAGTTCCGGCACGACTCCACACAAGGTCTTAGGCCCCAGCATCGACGGGAGAGGAATCCCGAGAGGCCCCGAGCAACTCGCATGGGGACTGGCCTTTCTGAGGCCACCAGAGCGGGTCCCTGAGGTCCCCATCGTAAGTCGAGAGCACCTGCCATAAATCGAGAAAATCCAGGAGGTTCTCCCTCCAGGCGAGATGAGGCCCATTTCCGCTGAGGTGTCTCGAGGCTAAACACATCTAACCCTGGAACTTCCAAAGGGTCCTTCACACCCCTTGCTGCAAATCAAGAAGTTCCCGACATACTCGTCTCCACTCGAGAGGAAGCACGAGAGTCCCGCCACATCCAGAGGAACCCCGTTTCCCCCTCCTAGCTCGAGAGGAGGGTTCCTTTCCCTGCGTGGGTTCCTTTCCCTGCGTGGTCGGGAAAGAATTCCAGGCGTTTCCGTCGCATCTCAAAAAGGAGGTGCTCTCCACAGGAAAGGCAGAGGACTCCAGGGTCGTGCCACCATTCCGAGTCCCGATTCTCAGTCCATTTCAGGGAAACCTGTTTTCCCTGCACTGCCTCGACTTTCAAGCCGAGGATCGACTCACACCACGGTGGCACGTGGGGACAGCCCTGTGGAAAAGCCTAGTGGGAAAGCCTCGAGGGAAAGCCACAGATCCCTTGATCCACGCGAGGGAAGGGCGTCACTGCTGCTACAGCTCGGGAGGAAAGCGCACGTGCATGCCCCCACTCGACACGAGGACTGACTCCCCTGGGAGACTCCAGAAGTACCCAAGATCCATGTCAGCACTGGAGAGGAATCCTCAGGTTCCGGCACCCACTCCACAAAAGATCTTAGGCCCGCATCGACGGGAGAGGAATCCGAGAGGCCCGCGAGCAACTCGGATGGGGACTGGCCTTTCCTGAGGCCAGAGAGCGGGTCCCTGAGGTCCCCGTCGTAGGTCGAGAGCACCTGCCGAAACTCGACAAAATCCAGGAGGTTCTCCCCTCCAGGCGAGATGAGGCCCATTTCCGCTGAGGCGTCTCGAGGCTAAACACATCTAACACCTGGAACTTCCAAAGGGTCCTTCACACCCTTGCTGCAACTCAAGAAGTTCCCCGACATACCCGTCTCCACTCGAGAGGAAGCACCAGAGTCCCGCCCACATCCAGAGGAGCCCGATTCCGCCTCATAGCTGGAGAGGAGGGATCCTTTCCTGCGTGATCGGGAAAGAATTCCCGGCGTTCCCGTCGCATCTAAAGAGGAGGCACTCTCCACAGGAAAGGCGAGAGAACTCCAGGGTCGTGCGACCATTCCCAGTGTCCCGCAAATGTCTCAGTCCATTCCAGGGTAAGCTGTTTTCCCTGCACTGCCTCGACTTTCAAACGAGGATCGACTCACACCACGGTGGCACGTGGAACAGCCCTGTGGGTAAGCCTCTTGGGAAAGCCTCATGGGAAAGCCTCGAGGGAAAGTCGCTGATCCCATGATCACGCGACGGGAAGCGTGACACTGCTGCTACAGCTCGGAGGAAAGGCAGGTGCATGCCCCCACTCGAGACGAGGACTGACTCCCCTGGGAGACTCCAGAAGTACCCCAATATCGATATCAGCACTGGAGAGCAATCCTCAGGTTCCGGCACCGACTCCACACAGGGTCTTATGCCCCGGCATCGACCGGAGAGGAATCCGAGAGGCCCCTGAGCAACTCGCATGGGGACTGGCCTTTCCTGAGGCCACCAGAGCGGGTCCCTGAGGTCCCCGTGAAAGTCGAGAGCACCTGCCGCAACTCGAGAAAATCCAGGAGGTTCTCCTCTCCAGGCCAGATGAGGCCCATTTCCGCTGAGGCGTCTCAGGCTAATCACAACTAACCTCTGGAACTTCCAAAGGGTCCTTCACACCCTTGCTGCAACTCAAGAAGTTCCCCGACATACCCGTCTCCCCTCGAGAGGAAGCACGAGAGTCCCGCCCACATCCAGAGGAGTACCGTTTCCGCCCCCATGCTCGAGGAGGGATCCTTTCCCTGCGTGGTCGGGAAAGAATTCCCGACGTTCCCGTTGCATCTCAAGAGGAGTCGCTCTCCACAGGAAAGGCGAGAGGAACTCCAGGGTCGTGCCACCATTCCCAGAGTCCCCCAGATGTCTCAGTCCATTCCAGGGAAACGTGTTTTCCCTGCACAGCCTCGACTTTCAAGCCGAGGATCGACTAACACCACGGTGGCATGAAGGACAGCCCTGTGGGAAAGCCTCGTGGGAACGCCTCGTCTGAAAGCCTCGTGGGAAAGCCTCGAGGGAAAGCCACAGATCCCTTGATCCACGTGAAGGGAAGCGTGACACTGCTGCTACAGCTCGGGAGGAAAACGCTCGTGCATGCCCCCACTCGAGACGAGGACTGACTCCACTGGAGAGACTCCAGAAGTACCCAAGATCCATGTCAGCACTGGAGAGGAATGCTCAGGTTCCGGCACCGAATCCACACTAGATCTTAGGCCCCAGTATCGACGGGAGAGGAATCCCGAGAGGCCCCGAGCAACTTGCATGGGGACTGGCCTTTCCTGAGGCCACCAGAGCGGGTCCCTGAGGTCCCCATCGTAAGTCGAGAGCACCTGCAACAAATCGAAAAAATCCAGGAGGTTCTACCCTCCAGGCGAGATGAGGCCCATTTCCGCTGAGGCGTCTCGAGGCTAAACACATCCAACACCTGGAACTTCCAAAGGGTCCTTCACACCCTTGCTGCAAATCAAGAAGTTCCCCGACATACCCGTTTCCACTCGAGAGGAAGCACGAGAGTCCCGCCCACATCCAGAGGAACCCGGTTTCCCCCTCCTAGCTCGAGAGAGAGTTCCTTTCCCTGCGTGGTCGGGAAAGAATTCGAAGGGTTTCCGTCGCAACTCAAGAGGAGGTGCTCCACAGGAAAGGCAGAGGACTCCAGGGTCGTGCCACCATTCCCAGAGTCCCCAGATGTCTCAGTCCATTCCAGGGAAACCTGTTTTCCCTGCACTGCCTCGACGTTCAAGCCGAGGATCGACTCACACCACGGTGGCACGTGGGACATCCCTGTGGGAAAGCCTAGTGGTAAAGCCTCGAGGGAAAGCCACAGATCCCTTGATCACGGGAAGGTAAGCGCGACACTGCTGCTACAGCTCGGAGGAAAGCGCACGTGCATGCCCCACTCGACACGAGGACTGACTCCCCTGTGGAGACTCCAGAAGTACCCAAGATCCATGTCAGCACTGGGGAGGAATCCTCAGGTTTCGGCAACGACTCCACACAAGGTCTTAGGCCCCGGCATCGACGGAGAGTAATCCCGAGAGGCCCCCGTGCAACTCCCATGGGGACTGGCCTTTCCTGAGGCCACCAGAGCGGGTCCCTGAGGTCCCCATTATAATACGAGAGCACCTGCCCCAACTCGAGAATATCCAGGAGGTTCTTCCTCCAGGCGAGATGAGGCCCATTTCCGCTGAGGGGTCCCGAGGCTAATCACATCTAACATCTGGGACTTCCAAAGGGTCCTTCACACCCTTGCTGCAACTCAAGATGTTCCCCGACATACCCGTCTCCACTGGAGAGGAAGCACGAGAGTCCCGCCCACATCCAGAGGAGCCCCGTTTCCGGCTCCTAGCTCAAGAGGAGGGATCCTTTCCCTGCGTGTTCGGAAAGAATTCCCGGCGTTCCCGTCGCATCTCAAGAGGAGGCGCTCTCCACAGGAAAGGCGAGAGGAACTCCAGGGTCGTGCCACCATTCCCAGAGTCCCCCAGATGTCTCAGTCCATTCAAGGGAAACCAGTTTCCCTGCACTGCCTCGACTTTCAAGCGAGGATCGACTCACACCACGGCACGTGGGACAGCCCTGTGGGAAAGCCTCGTGGAAAGCCTCTAGGGAAAGCCACAGATCCCTTTGATCCACGCGAAGGAAGTGTGACACTGCTGCTACAGCTCGGGAGGAAAGCGCACGTGCATGCCCCACTCGAAACGAGGACTGACTCCCCTGGGGAGACTCCAGAAGTACCCGAAGATCCATGTCAGCACTGGAGAGGAATCCTCAGGTTCCGGCACCGACTCCACACAATGTCTTAGGCACCGGCATCGACGGAGAGGAATCCCGAGAGGCACCTGAGCAACTCCCATGGGGACTGGCCTTTCCTGAGGCCACCAGAGCGGGTCCCTGAGGTCCCCATTATAATTCGAGAGCACCTGCCGCAACTCGAGAAAATCCAGGAGGTTCTCCCCTCCAGGCGAGATGAAGCCCATTTCCGCTGAGGGGTCTGGAGGCTAATCACATCTAATATCTGGAACTTCCAAAGGGTCTTTCACACCCTTGTTGCCTCAAGATGTTCCCCGACATACCCTTCTCCAATCGAGAGGAAGCACGAGAATCTCGCCGCATCCAAAGGACCCGTTTCCGACTCCAAGCTCGAGAGGAGGGACCCTTTCCCTGCGTGTTCGGGAAAGAATTCCCGCGTTCCCGTCGCATCTCAAGAGGAGGCGCTCTCCACAGGAAAGGCGAGAGGAACTCCACGGTCATGCCACCATTCCAGAGTCCCCCAGATGTCTCAGTCCTTTCCAGGGAAACCTGCTTTCCCTGCACTGCCTCGACTTTCATACCGAGGATCGACTCACACCACGGTGGCACGTGGGTCAGCCCTGTGGAAAGCCTGTGGGAAAGCCTCAAGGGAAAGCCTCGAGGGAAAGCCACAGTCCCTTGTTCCACGCGAAGGGAAGGTGACACTGCCGCTACAACTCCGGAGGAAAGCGCACGTGCATGCCCCCACTCAAGACGAGGACTGACGCCCCTGGCGAGACTCCAGAAGTACCCAAGATCCATGTCAGCACTGGAGAGGAATCCTCAGGTTCCGGTGCTAACTTCACAAAGTCTTATGCCCTGGCATCAACGGTGCGGAATCCCGGGAGGCCCTTGAGCAACTCGCATGGGACTGGCCTTTCCTGAGGCCACCAGAGCGGGTCCCTGAGGTCCCCGTGGAAAGTCGAGAGCCTGCCGCAAATCGAGAAAATCCAGGAGGTTCTCCCCTCCAGCGAGATGAGGCCCATTTCCGCTGAGGCGTCTCCAGGCAAATCACACCTAACCTCTGGAACTTCCAAAGGGTCCTTTACACCCTTGATGCAACACAAGAAGTTCCCGACATACCCGTCTCCACTCGAGAGGAAGCATGAGAGTCGCCA
>NW_017205272.1:0-5346 GCF_001704415.2 Capra hircus
CCCGAGCTGTAGCAGCAGTGTCACGCTTCCCTTCGCGTGGATCAAGGGATCTGGCTTTCCCTCGAGGGCTTTCCCACGAGGCTTTCCCACAGGGCTGTCCCACGTGCCACCGTGATGTGAGTCGATCCTCGGCTTGAAAGTCGAGGCAGTGCAGGGAAAACAGGTTTCCCTGGCAATGGACTGAGACATCTGGGGGACTCTGGGAATGGTAGCATGACCCTGGAGTTACTCTCGCCTTCCTGTGGAGAGCGCCTCCTCTTGAGATGCGAGGGAACGCCGGGAATTCTTTCCCGAACACGCAGGAAAGGATTTCACCTCTCGATCTATGAGGCGGAAACGGGGCTTCTCTGGATGTGGCAGGACTCTCTTGCTTCCTCTCGAGAGGAGAGGGGTACGTCGGGGGAACTTCTTGAGTTTGCAGCAAGGGTGGAAGGACCCTTTGGAAGTTCCAGAGGCCAGGTTGATTAGCCTCGAGACGCCTCCGCGGAAATGGGCTTCATCTCGCCTGGAGGGGAGAACCTCCTGGATTTTCTAGAGTTGACACAGGTGCTCTCGACTTAAGACGAGGACCTCAGGGACCTGGTCTGTGGCCTCAGGAAAGGCCAGTCCCCATGCGAGTTGCTAGGGGGGCCCTCGGATTCCTCTCCCGTCGATGCCGGGCCTAGACCTTGTGTGGAGTCGGTGCCGGAACCTGAGGACTCCTCTCCAGTGCTGACATGGATCTTGGGGTACTTCTGGAGTCTCCACCGGGGATTCAGTCCTCGTCTCGACTTAGGTCATGCACGTGCACTTTCCTCCCGAGCTGTAGCAGCAGTGTCATGCTTCCCTTCGCGTGGATGAAGAAATCTGTGGCTTTCATCGAGGTTTTTGCAGGAGGCTTTCCCACGAGGCTTTCCCACAGGGCTGTCCACGTGCCACCGTGGTGTGAGTCGATCCTCGCTTGAAAGTCGAGGCAGTGCAGGGAAAACTGGTTTCCCTGGAATGGACTGAGACATCTGGGGGACTCTGTGTATGGTGGCTCGACCCTGGAGTTCCTCTCGCCTTTCCTGTGGAGAGCGCCTCCTCTTGAGATGCGATGGAAACGCCGGGAATTCTTTCCCGAACACGCAGGGAAAGGATCCCTCCTCTCGAGCTAGAGGGCGGAAACGGGGCTCCTCTGGATGTCGGCGGGAGGCTCGAGCTTTCTCTCAAGTGGAGACGGTTATGTCGGGGAACTTCTTGAGTTGCAACAAGTGGGTGATGTACCCTTTGGAAGTTCCAGAGGTTAGGTGTGATTAGCCTCGAGAGGCCTCATTGGAAATGGGCCTCATCTCGCCTGGAGGGGAGAACCTTCTGGATTTTCTCGAGTTGCAGCAGTTTCTCTCACTTACGACGGGGACCTCAGGGACATGCTCTGGTGGCCTCAGGAAAGGCCATTCCCCATGCGAGTTGCTCGGGGCCTCTCGGGATTCCTCTCCTGTCGATGCCGGGTCCTAAGACCTTGTGTGGAGTCGGTGCCGGAACCTGAGGATTCCTCTCCAGTCCTGACATGGATCTTGGGGTACGTCCTGAGTCTCCCCCGGGGGAGTCAGTCCTCGTCTCGAGTGGGGGCATGCACGTGCGCTTTCCTCCCCAGCTATAGCAGCAGTGTCAGGCTTCCCTTCGCGTGGATCAAAGGATCTGTGGCTTTCCCTCGAGGCTTTCCCACGAGGCTTTCCCTCGAGTCTTTCCCACAAGGCTGTCCCACGTGCCACCGTGGTGAGAGTCGATCCTCGGCTTGAAAGTCGAGGCAGTGCAGGGAAAACAGGTTTCACTGAATTGACTGAGACATCTGAGGGACTCTGGGAATGGTGGCACGACCCTGGAGTTCCTCTCGCCTTTCCTGTGGAGAGCGCCTCTTCTTGAGATGCGACGGAAACGTCGGGAATTCTTTCCCGAACACGAAGGGAAAGGATCCCTCCTCTCGAGCTAGGAGGCGGAAACGGGGCTCCTCTGGATGTGGGCGGACTCTCGTGCTTCCTTCGAGTGGAGACGGGTATGTCGGGGAACTTCTTGAGTTGCAGCAAGGGTGTGAAGGACCCTTTGGAAATTCCAGATGTTCGGTGTGATTAGCCTCGAGACGCCTCACCGGAAATGGCCTCATCTCGCCTGGAAGGGAGAACCTCCTGGATTTTCTCTAGTTGCGGCAGGTGCTCTCGACTTACGACGGGGACCTCTGGGACCCGCTCTGGTGGCCTCAGGAAAGGCCAGTCCCCATGCTAGTTGCATGGGGCCTCTCGGGATTCCTCTCCGTCGATGCTGGGTCCTAAGACCTTGTGTAGAGTCGGTGCAGGAACCGGAGGATTCCACTCCAGTGCTGACATGGTTCCTGGGTACTTTTGGAGTCTCCCTAAGGAGTCAGTCCTCGTCTCGAGTTGGGGCATGCACGTGCGCTTTCCTCCCGAGCTGTAGCTGTAGTGTCACGCTTCCCTTCGCGTGGATGAAGGAATCTGTGGCTTTCCCCCGAGTCTTTCCCACGAGGCTTTCCCACGAGGCTTTCCCACAGGGCTGTCCCACGTGCCACCGTGATGTGAGTCGATCCTCGGCTTGAAAGTCGAGGCAGTGCAGGGAAAACAGGTTTCCCTGGAATGGACTGAGACATCTGGGGACTCTGGAATGGTGCATGACCCTGGAGTTACTCTCGCCTTTCCTGTGGAGAGCGCCTCCTCTTGAGATGCGACGGGAACGCCGGGAATTCTTTCCCGACCACGCAGGGAAAGGATTCCACCTCTCGATCTATGAGGCGGAAACGGGCTTCTCTGGATGTGGGCAGGACTCTCGTGCTTCCTCTCGAGAGGAGAGGGGTACGTCGGGGAACTTCTTGAGTTGCAGCAAGGGTGTGAAGGACCCTTTGGAAGTTCCAGAGCCAGGTTGATTAGCCTCGAGACGCCTCCGCGGAAATGGGCCTTCATCTCGCCTGGAGGGGAGAACCTCCTGGATTTTCTAGAGTTGCCACAGGTGCTCTCGACTTAAGACGAGGACCTCAGGGACCTGGTCTGGTGGCCTCAGGAAAGGCCAGTCCCCATGCGAGTTGCTAGGGGGCCCTTCGGGATTCCTCTCCCGTCGATGCCGCGGGGCCTAGACCTTGTGTGGAGTCGGTGCCGGAACCTGAGGACTCCTCTCCAGGTCTGACATGGATCTTGGGGTACTTCTGGAGTCTCCACCGGGGATTCAGTCCTCGTCTCGACTTAGGTCATGCACGTGCACTTTCCTCCCGAGCTGTAGCAGCAGTGTCATGCTTCCCTTCGCGTGGATGAAGAAATCTGTGGCTTTCATCGAGGTTTTTGCAGGAGGCTTTCCCACGAGGCTTTCCACAGGCTGTCCCACGTGCCACCGTGGTGTGAGTCGATCCTCGCTTGAAAGTCGAGCAGGCAGTGGGAAAACTGGTTTCCCTGGAATGGACTGAGACATCTGGGGGACTCTGTGTATGGTGGCTCGACCCTGGAGTTCCTCTCGCCTTTCCTGTGGAGAGCGCCTCCTCTTGAGATGCGATGGAAACGCCGGAATTCTATCCCGAACACGCAGGGAAAGGATCCTCCTCTCGAGCTAGGAGGCGGAAACGGGGCTCCTCTGGATGTCGGCGGGAGGCTCGAGCTTTCTCTCAAGTGGAGACGGTTATGTCGGGGAACTTCTTGAGTTGCAACAAGTGGTGATGTACCCTTTGGAAGTTCCAGAGGTTAGGTGTGATTAGCCTCGAGAGGCCTCATTGGAAATGGGCCTCATCTCGCCTGGAGGGGAGAACCTTTTGGATTTTCTCGAGTTGCAGCAGTTTCTCTCCACTTACGACGGGACCTCAGGGACATGCTCTGGTGGCCTCAGGAAAGGCCATTCCCCATGCGAGTTGCTCGGGGGCCTCTCCGGGATTCCTCTCCTGTCGATGCCGCGGTCCTAAGACCTTGTGTGGAGTCGGTGCCGGAACCTGAGGAGTCCTCTCCAGTCCTGACATGGATCTTGGGGTACGTCCTGAGTCTCCCCTGGGGAGTCAGTCCTCGTCTCGAGTGGGGCATGCACGTGCGCTTTCCTCCCCAGCTATAGCAGCAGTGTCAGGCTTCCCTTCGCGTGGATCAAGGGATCTGTGGCTTTCCCTCGAGGCTTTCCCACGAGGCTTTCCTCGAGTCTTTCCCACAAGGCTGTCCCACGTGCCACCGTGGTGAGAGTCGATCCTCGGCTTGAAAGTCGAGGCAGTGCAGGGAAAAAGGTTTCACTGAATGACTGAGAACATCTGAGGGACTCTGGGAATGTGGCACGACCCTGGAGTTCCTCTCGCCTTTCCTGTGGAGAGCGCCTCTTCTTGAGATGCGACGGAAACGTCGGGAATTCTTTCCCGAACACGAAGGGAAAGGATCCCTCCTCTCGAGCTAGGAGGCGGAAACGGGGCTCCTCTGGATGTGGGCCGGACTCTCGTGCTTCCTTTCGAGTGAGACGGGTATGTCGGGGAACTTCTTGAGTTGCAGCAAGGGTGTGAAGGACCCTTTTGGAAATTCCAGATGTTCGGTGTGATTAGCCTCGAGACGCCTCACCGGAAATGGCCTCATCTCGCCTGGAAGGGAGAACCTCCTGGATTTTCTCTAGTTGCGGCAGGTGCTCTCGACTTACGACGGGACCTCTGGGACCCGCTCTGGTGGCCTCAGGAAAGGCCAGTCCCCATGCTAGTTGCATGGGGCCTCTCGGGATTCCTCTCCCGTCGATGCTGGGTCCTAAGACCTTGTGTAGAGTCGTGCAGGAACCGGAGGATTCCACTCCAGTGCTGACATGGTTCCTGGGGTACTTTGGAGTCTCCCTAAGGGAGTCAGTCCTCGTCTCGAGTTGGGGCATGCACGTGCGCTTTCCTCCCGAGCTGTAGCTGTAGTGTCACGCTTCCCTTTCGCGTGGATGAAGGAATCTGTGGCTTTCCCCCGAGTCTTTCCCACGAGGCTTTCCCACGAGGCTTTCCCACAGGGCTGTCCCACGGCCACCGTGATGTGAGTCGATCCTCGGCTTGAAAGTCGAGGCAGTGCAGCGGAAAACAGGTTTCCCTGGAATGGACTGAGACATCTGGGGGACTCTGAATGGTAGCATGACCCTGGAGTTCTCTCGCCTTTCCTGTGGAGAGCGCCTCCTCTTGAGATGCGACACGGGAACGCCGGGAATTCTTTCCCGACCACGCAGGGAAGGATTCCACCTCTCGATCTATGAGGCGGAAACGGGGCTTCTCTGGATGTGGCAGGACTCTCTGCTTCCTCTCGAGAGGAGAGGGGTACGTCGGGAACTTCTTGAGTTGCCAGCAAGGGTGTGAAGGACCCTTTGGAAGTTCCAGAGGCCAGGTTGATGTAGCCTCGAGACGCCTCC
>NW_017205273.1:0-5346 GCF_001704415.2 Capra hircus
AGCCCTACGGGAAAGCCTCGTGGAAAGCCTCATGGGAAAGCCTCGAGGAAACCCACAGATCCCTTGATCCGCGCAAAGGGAAGCGTGACACTGCTGCTACAGCTCAAAGGGAAGCGTGACACTGCTGCTACAGCTCGGGAGGAAAGCGAACGTGCATGCCCCCACTCGAGACGAGGACGGACTACCCGCGGAAAACTCCAGAAGTACCCCAAAATCCATGTCAGCACTGGAGAGGAATCCTCAGGTTCCGGCACCGACTCCACGCATGGTCTTAAGCACCGGCATCGACGGGAGAGGAATCCCGAGAGGCCCCCGAGCAACTCGCATGGGGACTGTCCTTTCCTGAAGCCACCAGAGCGGGTCCCTGAGGTCCCCGTCGTAAGTCGAGAGCACCTGCCGCAACTTGAGAAAATCCAGGAGGTTCTCCCCTCCAGGCCAGATGAGGCCCATTTCCGCTGAGGCGTCTAGAGGCTAATCACACGTAACCTCTGGAACTTCCAAAGGGTCCTTCACACCCTTGCTGCAACTCAAGAAGTTCCCCGACTTACCCGTCTCCACTCGAGAGGAAGCACGAGAGTCCCGCCCACATCCAGAGGAGCCCCGGTTCCGCTTCCTAGCTAGAGAGGAGGGATCCTTTCCCTGCGTGGTCGGGAAAGAATTCCCGGCGTTCCTTTCTCATCTCAAGAGCAGGCGATCTCCAGAGGAAAAGCGAGAGGAACTCCAGGGTCGTGCCACCATTCCAGGAGTCCCCCAAATGTCTCAGTCCATTTCCAGGGAAAACTGTTTTCCCTGCACTGCCTCGACTTTTCAAGCCAAGGATCGACTCACACCACGGTGGAACGTGGGACAGCCCTGTGGCAAAGCCTCGTGGGAAAGCCTCGAGGGAAAGCCACAGATCCCTTGATCCACGCAAAGGGAAGCGTGACACTGCTGCTACAGCTCGGGAGGAAAGTACATGTGCATGCCCCCACTCGAGACGAGGACTGACTTCCCTGGGGAGACTTAAGAACTACCCCAAGATCCTTGTCAGCACTGGAGAAGAATGCTCAGCTTCCGGAACCGACTCCACACAAGATTTTAGGCCCCGGCATCGTCGGGAGAGGAATCCCGAGAGGCCCCCGAGCAACTCGCAGGGGACTGGCCTTTCCTGAGGCCACCAGAGCGGGTCCCTGAGGTCCCTGGCGTAAGTCGAGAGCACCTGCCGCAACTCGAGAAAATCCAGGAGGTTCTCCCCTCCAGTCGAGATGAGGCCCATTTCCGCTGAGTCGTGTCAAGGCAAATGACACCTAACCTCTGGAACTTCCAAAGGGTCCTCACCCCCTTGCTGCAACTCAAGAAGTTCCCGGACATACCCGTCTTCACTCGAGAGGAAGCACGAGAGTCCTGCCAACATCCAGAGGAGCGCCGTTTCCGCCTCCTAGATCGAGAGGAGGGATCCTTTCCCTGCGTGGTCGGGAGAGAATTCCTGGCGTTCCCGTCGCATCTCAAGAGGAGGCACTCTCCACAGGAAAGGCGAGAGGAACTCCAGGGTTGTGCCACCATTCCCAGAGTCCCCCAGATGTCTCAGTCCATTCCAGGGAAACCTGTTTTCCCTGCAAAGCCTCGACTTTCAAGCCGAGGATCGACTCACACCACGGTGGCCCGTGGGACAGCCCTGTGGGAAAGCCTGATGGGAAAGCCAAGAGGGAAAGCCACAGATCCCTTGATTCATGCGAAGGGAAGAGTGACACTGCTGCTACTCCTCGGGAGGATAGCGCACGTTCATGCCCCAACTCGTGACAAGGACTGACTCCCCTGGGGAGACTCCAGAAGTACCCCAAGATCCATGTCAGCACTGGAGAGGAATCCTCAGGTTCCGCCACCGACTCCACACAAGGTCTTAGGCCCCGGCATCGACAGGAGAGGAATCCCGAGAAGCCCCCTAGCAACTCGCACGGGGACTGGCCTTTGCTGAGGCCACCAGAGCGGGTCCCTGTGGTCCCCATCGTTTGTCGAGATCACCTGCCGCAACTCGAGAAAATCCAGGAGGTTCTCCCCTCCAGGCGAGATGAGGCCCATTTCCGCTGAGGCGTCTGGAGGCGAATCACACCTAACCTCTGGAAATTCCAAAGGGTCCTTCACACCCTTGCTGCAACTCAACAAGTTCCCCGACATGCCCATCTCCACTCCAGAGGAAGCACGAGAGTCCGGCCCACATCCAGATGAGCCCCGTTTCCGCCTCCTAGCTCGAGAGGAGGTATCCTTTACCTTCGTGTTCGGGAGAGAATTCCCGGCGTTCCCGTCGCATCTCAAGAGGAGGCGCTCTCCAGGGGAAAGGCGAGAGGAACTCCAGGGTCATGCCACCATTCCCAGAGCCCCCAGAAGTCTCAGTCCATTCCAGGGAATCCTGTTTTCCCTGCACTGCCTCGACTTTCAAACCGAGGATCGAGACACACCACGGTGGCACGCGGGACAGCCCTACGGGAAAGCCTCGTGGGAAAGCCTCATGGGAAAGCCTCGAGGGAAACCCACAGATCCCTTGATCCGCGCAAAGGGAAGCGTGACACTGCTGCTACAGCTCGGGAGGAAAGCGAACGTGCATGCCCCCACTCGAGACGAGGACGGACTACCCGCGGAAAACTCCAGAAGTACCCCAAAATCCATGTCAGCACTGGAGAGGAATCCTCAGGTTCCGGCACCGACTCCACGCATGGTCTTAAGCACCGGCATCGACGGGAGAGGAATCCCGAGAGGCCCCCGAGCAACTCGCATGGGGACTGTCCTTTCCTGAAGCCACCAGAGCGGGTCCCTGAGGTCCCCGTCGTAAGTCGAGAGCACCTGCCGCAACTTGAGAAAATCCAGGAGGTTCTCCCCTCCAGGCCAGATGAGGCCCATTTCCGCTGAGGCGTCTAGAGGCTAATCACACGTAACCTCTGGAACTTCCAAAGGGTCCTTCACACCCTTGCTGCAACTCAAGAAGTTCCCCGACTTACCCGTCTCCACTCGAGAGGAAGCACGAGAGTCCCGCCCACATCCAGAGGAGCCCCGGTTCCGCTTCCTAGCTAGAGAGGAGGGATCCTTTCCCTGCGTGGTCGGGAAAGAATTCCAGGCGTTCCTTTCGCATCTCAAGAGCAGGCGATCTCCAGAGGAAAAGCGAGAGGAACTCCAGGGTCGTGCCACCATTCCCAGAGTCCCCCAAATGTCTCAGTCCATTCCAGGGAAAACTGTTTTCCCTGCACTGCCTCGACTTTCAAGCCAAGGATCGACTCACACCACGGTGGAACGTGGGACAGCCCTGTGGCAAAGCCTCGTGGGAAAGCCTCGAGGGAAAGCCACAGATCCCTTGATCCACGCGAAGGGAAGCGTGACACTGCTGCTACAGCTCGGGAGGAAAGTACATGTGCATGCCCCCACTCGAGACGAGGACTGACTTCCCTGGGGAGACTTAAGAACTACCCCAAGATCCTTGTCAGCACTGGAGAAGAATGCTCAGCTTCCGGAACCGACTCCACACAAGATTTTAGGCCCCGGCATCGTCGGGAGAGGAATCCCGAGAGGCCCCCGAGCAACTCGCAGGGGACTGGCCTTTCCTGAGGCCACCAGAGCGGGTCCCTGAGGTCCCTGGCGTAAGTCGAGAGCACCTGCCGCAACTCGAGAAAATCCAGGAGGTTCTCCCCTCCAGTCCGAGATGAGGCCCATTTCCGCTGAGTCGTGTCAAGGCAAATGACACCTAACCTCTGGAACTTCCAAAGGGTCCTCACCCCCTTGCTGCAACTCAAGAAGTTCCCGGACATACCCGTCTTCACTCGAGAGGAAGCACGAGAGTCCTGCCAACATCCAGAGGAGCGCCGTTTCCGCCTCCTAGATCGAGAGGAGGGATCCTTTCCCTGCGTGGTCGGGAGAGAATTCCTGGCGTTCCCGTCGCATCTCAAGAGGAGGCACTCTCCACAGGAAAGGCGAGAGGAACTCCAGGGTTGTGCCACCATTCCAGAGTCCCCCAGATGTCTCAGTCCATTCCAGGGAAACCTGTTTTCCCTGCAAAGCCTCGACTTTCAAGCCGAGGATCGACTCACACCACGGTGGCCCGTGGGACAGCCCTGTGGGAAAGCCTGATGGGAAAGCCAAGAGGGAAAGCCACAGATCCCTTGATTCATGCGAAGGGAAGAGTGACACTGCTGCTACTCCTCGGGAGGATAGCGCACGTTCATGCCCCAACTCGGTGACAAGGACTGACTCCCCTGGGAGACTCCAGAAGTACCCCAAGATCCATGTCAGCACTGGAGAGGAATCCTCAGGTTCCGCCACCGACTCCACACAAGGTCTTAGGCCCCGGCATCGACAGGAGAGGAATCCCGAGAAGCCCCCTAGCAACTCGCACGGGGACTGGCCTTTGCTGAGGCCACCAGAGCGGGTCCCTGTGGTCCCCATCGTTTGTCGAGATCACCTGCCGCAACTCCGAGAAAATCCAGGAGGTTCTCCCCTCCAGGCGAGATGAGGCCCATTTCCGCTGAGGCGTCTGGAGGGCGAATCACACCTAACCTCTGGAAATTCCAAAGGGTCCTTCACACCCTTGCTGCAACTCAACAAGTTCCCCGACATGCCCATCTCCACTCCAGAGGAAGCACGAGAGTCCCGGCCCACATCCAGATGGAGCCCCGTTTCCGCCTCCTAGCTCGAGAGAGGTATCCTTTACCCTTCGTGTTCGGGAGAGAATTCCCGGCCTTCCCGTCGCATCTCAAGAGGAGGCGCTCTCCAGGGAAAGGCGAGAGGAACTCCAGGGTCATGCCACCATTTCCCAGAGCCCCCAGAAGTCTCAGTCCATTCCAGGGAATCCTGTTTTCCCTGCACTGCCTCGACTTTCAAGACCGAGGGATCGAGACACACCACGGTGGCACGCTGGGGACACACCCTACGTGGGAAAGCCTCGTGGGAAAGCCTCATGGGAAAGCCTCGAGGGAACCCACCAGATCCCTTGATCCGCGCAAAGGGAAGCGTGACACTGCTGCTACAGCTCGGGAGGAAAGCGAACGTGCATGCCCCCACTCGAGACGAGGACGGACCTACCCGCGGAAAACTCCAGAAGTACCCCAAAATCCATGTCAGCACTGGAGAGGAATCCTCAGGTTCCGGCACCGACTCCACGCATGTCTTAAGCACCGCATCGACGGGAGAGGAATCCGAGAGGCCCCCGAGCAACTCGCATGGGGACTGTCCTTTCCTGAAGCCACCAGAGCGGTCCCTGAGGTCCCCGTCGTAAGTCGAGAGCACCTGCCGCAACTTGAGAAAATCCAGGAGGTTCTCCCCTCCAGGCCAGATGAGCCCATTTCCGCTGAGGCGTCTAGAGGCTAATCACACCTAACCTCGAAC
>NW_017205274.1:0-5346 GCF_001704415.2 Capra hircus
GACCTCAGGGACCCGCTCTGGTGGCCCAAGAAAGGCCAATCCCCATGCGAGTTGCTCTGGGGCCTCTCGGGATTCCTCTCCCGTCGATGCCGGGGCCTAAGACCTTGTGTGGAGTCGGTGCCAGAACCTGAGGATTCCTCTCCCAGTGCTGACATGGATCTTGGGGTACTTCTGGAGTCTCGCCAGGGGAGTCAGACCTCGTTTCGAGTGGGGGCATGCACGTGCGCTTTCCTCCGGAGCTGTAGCAGCAGTATCACGCTTCCCTTTGCATGGATCAAGGGATCTGTAGCTTCCCCTCGAGGCTTTCCCACTAGCCTTCCCATGAGGCTTTCCCACAGGGCTGTCCCACGTGCCACCGTGGTGTGAGTCGATCCTCGCTTGAAAGTCGAGGCAGTGCAGGGAAAACAGGTTTCCCTGGAATGGACTGAGAAATCTGGGGGACTCTGGAATGGTGGCACGACCCTGGAGTTCCTCTCGCCTTTCCTGTGGAGAGCGCCTCCTCTTGAGATGCGACGGGCACGCCGGGATTCTTTCCCAAACACGCAGGGAAAGGATCCCCCCTGTCGAGCTAGGAGGCGGAAACGGGGCTCCTCTGGATGTGGGGCGCGTCTCTCGTGCTTCCTCTCGAGTGGAGACGGGTATGTCGGGGAACTTCTTGAGTTGCAGCAACGGGTGTGAAGGACCCTTTGGAAGTTCCAGAAGTTTGGTGTGATTAGCCTCGAGAGGTCTCAGCGGAAATGGGCCTCCTCTCGCCTGGAGGGGGAGAACCTCCTGGATTTTCTCGAGTTGCGGCCGGTGCTCTCGACTTACGACGGGGACCTCAGGGACCCGCTCTGGTGGCCTCAAGGAAAGGCCAGTCCCAGGAGAGTTGCTTGGGGGCTCTCGGGATTCCTCTGCCGTCAATGTCGGTACCTAAGACCTTGTGTGGAGTCGGTGCCGGAACCTGAGGATTCCTCTCCAGTGCTGACATGGACCTTGGGGTACTTCTGGGGTCTCCCCAGGGGAGTCATTCCTCGTCTCGATGGGGGACATGCACGTGCGCTTTCCTGCCGAGCTGTTGCAGCAGTGTCACGATTCCCTTCGCGTGGATCAAGGGATCTGTGGCTTTCCCTAGAGCTTTCCACTAGGCCTTCCCACGAGGCTTTCCCACAGGGCTGTCCCACGTGCCACCGTGGTGTGAGTTGATCCTCGGCTTGAAAGTGGAGGCAGTGCAGGGAAAACAGGTTTCCCTGGAATGGACTGAGACATCTGGGGGACTCTGGGAATGGTGGCACGACCCTGGAGTTCCTCTCGCCTTTCCTGTGGATAGTGCCTGCACTTGAGATGCGACGGGAACGCCAGGATTTCTTTCCCGACCACGCAGGGAAAGGATCCCTCCTCTCGAGCTAGGAGGCGGAAATGGGGCTCTTCTGGATGTGGGCGGGACTTTCGTGCTTCCTCTAGAGTGGAGACGGGTATGTCGGGAACTTCTTGAGTTGCAGCAAGGGTGTGAAGGACCCTTTGGAAGTTCCAGAGGTTAGGTGTGATTATCCTCCAGACGCCTCAGCGTAAATGGGCCTCATCTCGCCTGGAGGGGAGAACCTCCTGGATTTTCTCGAGTTGCGGCAGGTGCTCTCGCCTTACGATGGGGACCTCAGGGACCCGCTCTGGTGGCCTCAGGAAAGGCCAGTCCCCATGCGAGTTGCTCTGGGGCCTCTCGGGATTCCTCTCCCGTCGATGCCCGGGCCTAAGACCTTGTGTGGAGTCGGTGCCGGGACCTGAGGCATCCTCTCCAGTGCTGACATGGATCCTGGAATACTCTGGAGTCTCCCCAGGGAAGTCAGTCCTCGTCTCGTTTGGGGGCATTCACGTGCGCTTTCCTCCCGAGCTGTAGCACAGTGTTACGCTTCCCTTCGCGTGATCAAGGGATCTGTGGCTTTCCCTTGAGGCTTTCCCACGAGGCTTTCCCACGATGCTTTCCCACAGGGCTGTCCCACGTGCCACCGTGGTGTGAGTCTATCCTCGGCTTGAAAGTCGAGGCAGTGCAGGGAAAAGAGATTTCCCTGGAATGGACTGAGACATCTGGGGGTCTCTCGGAATGGTGTCACGACCCTGGAGTCCCTCTCGCCTTGCCTTTGGAGAGCGCTTCAACTTGAGATGCGACGGGAACGCCGGGAATTCTTTCCCGACCACGCAGTGAAAGGACCCCTCCTCTCGAGCTATGAGGCGGAAACGGAGATCCTCTGGATGTGGGCGGGATTCTCTTGCTTCATCTCGAGTGGAGACGGGTATGTCGGGGAACTTCTTGAGTTGCAGCAAGGGTGTGAAGGACCCTTTCGAAGTTCCAGAGGTTAGGTGTGATTAGCCTCGAGACGCCTCAGCGGAAATGGGCCTCATCTCGCCTGGAGGGGAGAACCTCCTGGATTTTCTCTAGTTGCGGCAGGTGCTCTCGAGTTACGACGGAGACCTCAGGGACCCGCTCTGGTGACCTCAGGAAAGGCCAGTCCCCATGCGAGGTGCTAGGGTACCTCTCAGGATTCCTCTCCCGTCGATGCCGGGGCCTAAGACCTTGTGTGGAGTCGGGACCAGAACCTGAGGATTCCTCTCTTGTGCTGACATGGATCTTGGCGTACTTCTGGAGTCTCCCAAGTGGCGTCAGTCCTCGGCTCGAGTGGGGTCATGCACGTGCGATTTCCTCCTGAGCGGTAGCAGCAGTGTCATGCTTCCCTTCTCGTGGATCAAGGAATCTGTGGCTTTCCCTGGAGTCTTTCCCATGAGGCTTTCCCACAGGGCTATTCCACTTGCCATCATGGTGTGAGTCGATCCTCGGCGTGAAAGTCGAACCAGTGCAGAGAAAACAGGAACCTCCTTCCCCACAGTAGGGGTACACTGTCCCCTTGGCGGGTATCTCCAGGGGCACTCGCGCTGGGGTTTGCCCGCGGAGGTGCGGGCCTCAGGCTCCACGTGAGAAAAGCCCCAAATGGCATTAGCTGCCAGTCCAGACGCTGGCCCCTCAGGTCTCTGGCCGGAGCCTTGGCTCCAGGCAACTCAAAGCCCTGGGGCTGGCACTCTGTGACTGCTGTAGGGAAAGGACGCCAAGAGCCCACGGAGGAGTTGGGGAGGGGGCATGGGGGAAACGGTGGCGAGGACAGCGAGGGATCTAGGTGGAGGCGCTGGAGAGAGCGTCTGGTGTCCCGGAATGCCTCGGAGGAGCCAGCGGGGGACAGTCGAGGCCCAGGGACCTGTGGAATGTGAAAAGGCGGGAAATCCCAGAGCAAGGCAGGCTGGGAAAGGGGGCGTTGGTGGCCAATTCAAAGGGACCTTGGGCGTTTCCTGGGCGGTGAGCTCCTTGGCACTGCTGAGGGCCCCTGATTGATCCACCGGGTTGATCCACCCCCCGCTGCGAGGGAGGGCACAAACCAAAGCGCGCGAACTGCCCGCCACCCCAACGGGGATCTTGGCGGTCCAGGGCTCAGCCGTGCCCGGGAAAAGCCACTCGCTCCACGGGACTCCGTCCAGGGTCTCTGCTTGGAAAGAGGCCAGGGGCGACCCCCACCATCTACCCACCCAAACCCTATTGACGTCAATGGTGGCGGAGACGCCTCCCGTTCTCCAGAGTCCTAAGCTGCTGGGTCCCCGCCCACTCGGCCAGCAGTCTGCAGCGTGCCCGTGTGCCTCTCCACCATGGCTTCATCCGGCTCCTCCAGCACCTCAAGCGGTACGTTTGCCCTCGGTCCCTGTGGTCGGATCACATCTCAGGGGATTTGCGGGTGGCCTGGGCAAGGGCTCTCGGCCAATGTGTTGACCCCCCTCCCACCCGAGAACGGCTGGGACCCATCGGCCAGGCCCGGGGTTCCGAGGCGTCAGGTGTGCCCAAATTCGGAGGGTGGTGGCATCGTTCGTTCATCTTGCTCCTTTGGCACACACATGGCTTCTCCGTTCTCTTTTCTGGGAAGACAGTGTTGTTTCAGGGGCGTGCTGCGGGGGGCGGGGGCCGGGGTTGCGGAGTGGTGGGAGCGGGTGCTGTGCTGGGATGAGGCCCTTTATCCTCACATCTTCCTGTGGGAATGGGAGTCGGGAGCTCTGTGGCCTTGCTGCCTTCAGTGGCTTCCTCTGCACAGGGGCCTAGTGGCTTCTGCCTTTTGTCAGGCGTTACGGGGTTTGGGCTTCGCTTTGGTGGCCTTGGCCTTTGCCTTGGCCTGGGCCTTGGCCTTGCCCTTGCCCTTGCCTTGGTCTTGGGCTTGGCCTTGCCCTGCCCTTGAAGTTGAACTTGACCTTGACCTTGAACTTCACCTTGACCTTGACTTTGAACTTGAAATTGGCCTTGACCTTGACCTTGAACCTTGAACTTGAACTTGACCTTGACCTTGAACTTTAACTTCAACTTGAACTTGAACTTGACCTTGAACTTGAACTTGACTTTGAACTTGAACTTGAACTTGACGTTGAACTTAACTTGAACTTGACTTGACCTTGACCTTGTACTTGAACTTGACCTTGACTTGACCTTGACTTTGAACTTGAACTTGACCTTGACCCTTGACTTTTGAAACTTGACCTTGACCTTGACTTTTGAACTTGACTTGACCTTGAACTTGAATTTGAACTTGACCTTGACCTTGAAGTTGACCGTGAACTTGAACTTAACCTTCACCTTGATCTTGAGCTTGAACTTGAACTTGAACTTGACCTTGACCTTAAACTTGAACTTGACCTTGAACTTGAACTTGACCTTGACCTTGACCAACAACGGGAGACCTCGAGATTTGCTCAGAGCACCGGAGGTCCAGAAGCAGGGCCCTGTATCTCCCCTTCCCTTTGTGATCATTGCAAAGACATTCCTAGCTGATAGCGGAGTGCCCCTGAAGAAGCAAGCAGTGGGAGTGTGTTTGACACGACTGTGTGCCTTCCCTGGCCTCAGCTCCACAAGGGGCCTTTCCTCTCGAAGTAGGCCCCATGTCCCCTTGGGGAGGGTGTCATGCCTCTTTTTCTCCTCACTGCCAAAGGGTGGAGCCAAGCTCGCTCTGTCAGAGGTACAAAAACAGCAATTTGAATGGATTTTTCAAGCTCTTGCTAGGCTGCACCCTTTCAGGGCCCACTTTACTGAAACAGGTGCTTCTGTGGCCCCTGGTTGGGTATGCAGGTTCACAAACAGGGTGAGATCCTGTCCAAGCCAAGAATTTTCCTGAAAGACCTAGGCTCACTAGAGCTCCTCCTCCAGAGCAAAGGGGATAGAGGAGATGTATGGGGAGTTCTTTGCCTTCCTGTGAGTGTGGGCCTAGTCCTACGGCCCAAGCTCAGGGATAACTGCCTCTAAAAGAAGGAATGGCAAGAAGCACTATTCTTGGAGGTTGGGACAGGGAGTCG
>NW_017205275.1:0-5345 GCF_001704415.2 Capra hircus
GGTCCCTGAGGTCCCCGTCGTAAGTCGAGAGCACCTGCCGCAACTCGAGAAAATCCAGGAGGTTTTCCCCTCCAGGCGAGTGAGGCCCATTTCCGCTGAGGCGTCGCTAATCACACCTAACCTCTGGAACTTCCAAAGGGTCTTCACACCCTTGCTGCAACTCAAGAAGTTCCCCGACATACCGGTCTCCACGAGAGAAGCACGAGAGTCCCGCCCACATCCAGAGGAGCCCCGTTTCGCCTCCTATCTTCGAGAGGAGGGATCCTTCCCTGCGTGGTCGGGAAGAATTTCCGGCGTTCCTCGCACTCAAGAGGGAGGCGCTCTCCACAGGAAAGGCGAGAGGGAACTCCAGGTTCGTGCCACCATTCCAGAGTCCCCCAGATGTCTCAGTCCATTCCAGGGAAACCTGTTTTCCCTGCACTGCCTCGACTTTCAAGCCGAGGATCGACTCACACCACGGTGGCACGTGGGACAGCCCTGGGAAAGCCCTGTGGGAAAGCCCGTGGGAAAGAGGGAAAGCCACTGATCCCTTGATCGACTCGACGGGAAATATGACACTCCTGCTACAGCTCGGGAGGAAAGCGCACGTGCATGCCCCCCCCCACACGAGACGAGGACTGACTGCCTTGGGGAGACTCCAGAAGTACACCATGATCCATTTCAGCACTGGAGAGGAATCCTCAGTTTCCGGCACCGACTCCACACAAGGTCTTAGGCCCCGGCATCGATGGGAGAGGAATCCCGAGAGGCCCCGAGCAACTCGCAAGGGGACTGGCCTTTCCTGAGGCCACCAGAGCGGGTCCCTGAGGTCCCCGACGTAAGTCGATAGCACCTGCCGCAACTCGAGAAAATCCAGGAGGTTCTCCCCTCCAGGCGAGATGAGGCCCATTTCCGCTGAGGCGTCTCCAAGCTAATCACACCTAACCTCTGGAACTTCCAAAGTGTTCTTCACACCCTTGCTGCAACTCAAGAAGTTCCCGGACATACCTGTCTCCACTCGAAAGGAAGCACGAGAGTCCCGCCCACATCCAGAGGAGCCCCATTTCCGCCTCCTAGCTCGAGAGGAGGATCCTTTCCCTTCGTGCTCGGAAAGAATTCCCGTCATTCCCGTCGCATCTCAAGGGGAGGCGCTCTTCACAGGAAAGGCGAGAGGACTCCAGGGTCGTGCCACCATTCCCAGAGTCCCCCAGATGTCTCAGTCCATTCCAGGGAAACCTGTTTCCCTGCACTCCCTCGACTTTCAAGCCGAGGATCGACTCAAACCGCGGTGGCACGTGGGACAGCCCTGTGGGAAAGCCCTGCGGGAAATCCTCGAGGAAAAGCCACAGATCCCTTGATCCAAGCAAAGGGAAGCGTGACACTGCTGCAAAAGCTGGGGAGGAAAGCGCACGTGCATGCCTCCCTTCGAGACGAGGACTGACTCCACTGGGGAGACTCCAGAAGTACCCCAAGATCCATGTCAGCACTGGAGAGGAATCCTCACGTTCCGGCACTGACTCCACACAAGGACTTAGGCCCCGGCATCGACGGGAGAGGAATCCCGAGAGGCCCCGGACAACTCGCATGGGGAATGGCCTTTCCTGAGGCCACCAGAGCGGGTCCCTGAGGTCCCAGTCGTAAGTCGAGAGCACCTGCCGCAACTCGAGAAAATCCAGGAGGTTCTCGCCTCCAGGCGAGATGAGGCCCATTTCCGCAGAGGCGTCTCGAGGCTAATCACATCTAACATCTGGAACTTCCAAACGGGTCCTTCACACCCTTGCTGCAACTCAAGAAGTTCCCCGACATACCCGTCTCCACTTGAGAGGAAGCACGAGAGTCCCGGCAACATCCATAGGAGCCCCGTTTCCGACTCCTAGCTCGAGAGGAGGGATCCTTTCCCTGCGTGGTCGGAAAGAATTCCCGGCGATCCCGTCGAATCTCAAGAGGAGGCGCTCTTCACAGGAAAGGCGAGAGGAACTCCAGCGTCGTGCCACCATTCCCAGAGTCAACCAGATGTCTCCGTCCATTTCAGGGAAACCTGTTTTCCCTGCACTGCCTCGACTTTCAATCCGAGGATCGACTCACATCACGGTGGCACGTGGGACAGCCCTATGTGAAGCGTCGTGGGAAAGGCCCTGATCCCTTGATCCACGCGAAGAGAAGCACGACACTGCTGCTACAGCTCGGGAGGAAAGCGCACGTGCATGCCCCCACTCGAGACGAGGACTGACTCCCCTGGGGAGACTACATAAGAACCCCAAGATCCATGTCTGCACTGGAGAGGAATCCTCAGGTTCCGGCACCGACTCCACACAAGGTCTTTGGCCCCGGCATTGACGGGAGAGGAATCCCGAGAGGCCCCTAGCAACTCGCATGTGGACTGGCCTTTCCTGAGGCCACCAGAGCGGGTCCCTGATGTCCCAGTCGTAAATCGAGAGCACCTGCCGCAACTCGAGAAAAATCCAGGAGGTTCTCCCCTCCATTTGAGATGAGGCCCATTTCCGCTGAGGCGTCTCGAGGCTAATCACATCTAACATTTGGAACTTTCAAAGGGTCCTTCACACCCTTGCTGCAATTCAAGAAGTTCCCGACATACCCGTCGCCACTCGAGAGGAAGCACGAGAGTCCCGCCCACATCCAGAGGAGCCACGTTTCCGTCTCCTAGCTCGAGAGGAGGGATCCTTTCCCTGCGTGGTCGGGAAAGAATTCCCGGCGTTCCCGTCGCATCTCAAGAGGAGGGCGCTCTCCACAGGAAAGGCGAGAGGAACTCCAGGGTCGTGCCACCATTCCCAGAGTCCCCAGATGTCTCAGTCCACTCCAGGGAAACCTGTTTTCCCTGCACTGCCTCGACTTTCAAGCCGAGGATCCACTCACACCAAGGTGGCACGTGGATAGCCCTGTGGGAAAGCCTCGTGGGAAAGCCTCCTGGGAATGCCTGGAGGGAAAGCCACAGATCCCTTGATCCACGCGAAGGGAAGCGTGACACTGCTGCTACAGCTCGGGAGGAAAGCGCACGTGCATGCCCCCACTCGAGACGAGGACTGACTCCCCTGGGGAGACTTCAGAAGTACCCCAAGATCCATGTCAGCACTGGAGAGGAATCCTCAGGTTCCGGCCCCGACTCCACACAAGGTCTTAGGGCCCGGCATCGACGGGAGAGGAATCCCGAGAGGACCCCAAGCAACTCGCATGGGGACTGGCCTTTCCTGAGGCCACCAGAGCGGGTCCCTGAGGTCCCCGTCTTAAGTCCAGAGCACCTGCCGCAACTCGAGAAAATCCAGGAGGTTCTCCCCTCCAGGCGAGATGAGGCCCATTTCCGCTGAGGCTTCTCGAGGCTAATCATACCTAACCTCTGGAACTTCCAAAGGGTCCTTCACACTCTTGCTGCAACTCAAGAAGTTCCCCGATATACCCGTCTCCACTCGAGACGAAGCACGAGAGTCCCGCCCACATCCAGAGGAGCCCCGTTTCCGCCTCATAGCTGGAGAGGAGGGACCCTTTCCCTGCGTGGTCTGGAAAGAATTCCCGGCGTTCCCGTCGCATCTCAAGAGGAGGTGCTCTCCACAGGAAAGGCGAGAGGAACTCCAGGTTCGTGCCACCATTACCAGAGTCCTCCAGATGTCTCAGTCCATTCCAGGGAAACCTGTTTTCCCTGCACTGCCCTCGACTTTCAAGCCGAGGATCGACTCACACCACGGTGGCACGTGGGAGAGCCCTGTGAGAAAGCCTCGTGGGAAAGCCTCGTGGGAAAGCCTCGTGGGAAAGCCTCGAGGGAAAGCCACTGATCACATGATCCAGGCGACGGGAGGGTTACACTGCTGCTACAGCTCGGGAGGAAAGCGCACGTGCATGCCCCCACTGAGAGGAGGACTGACTCCCCTGGGGAGACTCCAGAAGTACCCTAAGATCCATGTCAGCACTGGAGAGGAATCCTCAGGTTCCAGCACTGACTCCACACAAGGTCTTAGGCCCCGGCATCGAAGGGAGAGGAATCCCAAGTGGCCCCCGAGCTACTCGCATGGGGACTGGCCTTTCCTGAGGCCACCAGAGCGGGTCCCTGAGGTCCCCGTCTTAAGTCGAGAGCACCTGCAGCAACTCGAGAACATCCAGGATTTTCTCCCCTCCTGGCAAGATGAGGTCCATTTCCGCTGAGGCGTCTCGAGGCTAATCACACCTAACCTCTGGAACTTCCAAAGGGTCCTTCACACGCTTGCTGCAAACTCAAGAAGTTCCCCGACATACCAGTCTCCCACTCAAGAGGAAGCACGAGGGTCCCGCCCACATCCAGAGGAGCCTGGATTCCACCTCGTAGCTTGAGATTAGGGATTCTTTTCCTGCTTCGTCTGGAAAGAATTCCCGGCTTTCCCGTCGCATCTCAAGAAGAGGCGCTCTCAACAGGAAAGGCGAGAGAAACTCCAGTGTCTTGCCACAATTCCAAGGGACCCCAGATGTCTCAGTCCATTCCAGAGGAACTTGTTTTCCCTGCACTGCCTCTACTTTCACGCCGAGGATCCACTCACTCCACCATGGCATGTCCCTGGTGGGACAGCCCTGTGGGAAAGCCTCTTCGGAAAGCCTCGAGGGAAAGCCACAGATCCCTTGATCCCCGCGATGGGAAGTGTGACACTGCTGCTACAGTTCGTGAGGAACGCTCAAGTGCATGCCCCCACACGAGATGAGCACTGACTCCCCAGGAGAGACTCCAGAAGTACCCAAGATCCATGTCAGCACTGGAGAGGAATCCTCAGGTTCCAGCCCAACTCCACACAAGGTCTTAGGCCCCGACATCGACGGGAGAGGAATTCCGAAAGGCCCCCTTGCAACTCCCATGGGCACTGGCCTTTCCTGAGGCCACCAGAGCGGGTCCCTGAGGTCCCCGTCGTAACTCGAGAGACCCTGCCCAACTCTAGAAAATCCAGGAGGTTCTCCGCTCCAGGCGAGTTGAGGCCCATTTCCGCTGAGGCGTCTCCAGGCTAATCACACCTAACCTCTGGAACTTCCACAGGGTTCTTCACACCCTTGCTGCAACTCAAGAAGTTCCCCGATATACCAGTCTCCACACAAGAAGAAGCACTAGAGTCCCGCCCACATCCAGAGGAGCCCCGTTTCCGCCTCCTGGCTTGAGACGAGGGATCCTTTCCCTGCGTGGTCGGGTAAGAATTCCCGGCGTTCCCGTCGCATCTCAAGAGGAGGCGCTCTCCACAGGAAAGGCGAGAGGAACTCCAGGTTCGTGCCACCATTCCCAGAGTCCCCCAGATGTCTCAGTCCATTCCAGGGAAACCTGTTTTCCCTGCACTGCCCTCGACTTTCAAGCTGAGGATCGACTCACACCACCGGGGCACGTGGACAGCCCGCCCTGGGAAAAA
>NW_017205276.1:0-5345 GCF_001704415.2 Capra hircus
GACCGCCAGCCCACCAGGCTCCTCCATCCATGGATTTTCCAGGCAAGAGTACTGGAGGGGTGCCATTGCCTTCTCTATATCCCAGAATCACTTGACTCAAGTTCTGATCCTTCATGTCTGCTGGCACTGCCTTAACTCAAACTTTGGTCATGCCACAGTCACCCTCACCTGCGTCTCCCTGCTGCCTATCTCACCCCCCTGCAACCAGCCCTTCCCACCCAACACCAGAGTGATCATTCCTTAATCCAAATCTTTCCTGGTCACTCCCTTACTCAAAGACCTTCAGTAGCTCCCCATTGATTAGAGGAAAAAGCTCCTTTACAGGATAGAGCCTAGCTAACCCATAGCTTCCTCCACCCCTCCTTGCTGCTATTCTTCACAGCCCCTTCTCCAGCCTCACAGAGCATTTGAAGCCTCCAGAACGTGCTTTGCATCCGAGCTTTGGTGCCTGCTGTTCCCTTCACTTGTAATGACCCTCTCTTCGAAAAACTCCCATTCATCTCTCACTGCTCTGCTCTTAGCAACAACTCTATGCCATCTTTTCTGACTTCCCTGCTCCATGCCACTCACTATGTCTTCCTGCACAGTGATAGGCCCACTCCCCTGGTGTTCACCTAGCCCATTTTATAACTCCTCATGTACACATAGTGTCACGTTGTATTGTTAATAGTTTGTTTACTGGCCAATGAGCTCCTTGAGATCAGCAGTATATGTTGACCATCTCTAACCATAGTCCTTAGCTCAGTGAGTAGCATACAGCAAGTGCTTCATAGATGTTTACTGCACAAATGAATGATTTACTCATCTGGCAAGTGTGTGAAACTGGATTATGAGTCGATTATGTATTAGAAAAGCAGGATATAGATCAAAGAACTCCGGATCCAAAATGGGAAATTTCCTGAGTCTTTACTTAAAATCACCAAATGTTTGAATTACAGATCTCAACAATTGATTGACCCTGATTGACCCTGAAAGATTTTGTTGTTGTTGTTCTTTCTTGCTATTTGAGCATGTCCTTTCCTCCCTCCATTTTCTGTATGAATGAAATTCTTTCATATTAATGTCCTATTTCTATCCCCAAACCTCTCCTCCCCCCGATGCAGACCCTCCCTTATAGACTCTTCTTTTCCATTTCTCTCTGCAAGGGCAGCTGCAGTGAAAGTACAGAAGGGTGCCACTGCACATTTCTCTGGAAATGGGGGCCATGATGCCTGTTTAGTATGCATTAATCTGAATCAATACAGTCTTTCCTGAAAACATAAGCACCTCAAAGGGCAGCAAATATGAATTACAACTGCCAGTGAGGATCAAACATTAACCCAGGGCTGTGATGAGGCCAACAAAAGAAATAGGCTAGTAATTGCCTTCCAGGATATCAATCCCTACCTTATACACACATACCCCCTCAACACACACAAAACCTTTATGGTTCTTTCATCCATGAACTTGCCCAATTATAATTGCCCAGCTGTGTCTTTAGTTGTATTCAGACTAGGTCCTGGCAGCCAAGACCTCACATACCTGATCCACGACTCAGAACACTTCTCAAATCTATAGAGGAAGTCTTTGGTTTCTGAAATGATTGAAGACGAATTCACAGACAAATATTTCCACAGGTATCATTAATGACTTGAAGCTGATTTAAAACCTCCAGAACCTGACCGCAACAAGCAGGAACTGGTACTTTCTGTTGATACTTGTTTCTATCAGTTCTTAAACTTGCATTGTGTGTCTTTCTGCCCTTAGGTCGATCGGGTACTTCTAAGTTTAACTTTTTTTTTTTTTCCAAAAGAAGAAATTCAATATCAAGGAAAGGTACCACCAGGGCTGACTTCTCCCTTAGGGGCCATAGGCATGATGCCTGAGGCCCAAAATACTTTCAGGAGCTCTGTTTTAAAATCAGATTTTCAAATTTCTTTTAAAATCAGAAAGAAACATGTTGTTTTAGGTCAAAGAAATGTTTTTAATATATAATATTAAATTATTCATCTTTATACCAATGCAATCATAAAATGTAATTTTTACCATTTTTTTTCTATGGAGGAAATAGTCCACAAAGGCAAAGTGCCCACAAAAGGTATAATGTGGCCCTGGGTTTCTACCACATTATGCTTGCAACACGACAAGGTTAGAATTGAACCTTTCAAACCCAAGTTCCAGTTCTCATATTCATAAACGTGCAGGCTGCTCCATATTACTGCACACTCTGGTCATCCCCAATTCTACAAAAGGGCAAGTCATGGCCACTACTTATGTGAGTGTCCAGACTCAAGGAGGTTGAACACGCAAAGGACATCCAGACTCAGACCAGCAGTCTCTGCTCTGATTCAAATAATTTTCTGCTCTGCCTTTCTCTCTCAAATATCTGCATCCTGCTTTATTACCAGAAAACAAAATATTTTCATCTTTAGGGATTAATTAAGCCAGTGATTTGCTTCCTTTGCTCTCTTAAAACATTTATAGTATTTAGGTTTTGTTTTTGTTTTTTTTACTTGTTTCAAAATGATCAATACTACTACTGGATACCTATGACTTATTACTGGTTGGCGACCACATAGTCGTCATCTCTGTAAGGCCATTCCTAGCCCAGTGTCTGGCAAACACTGGGGTGCTTAATAAATGTTAGATTAACAGATGCATCATCTCTCCGCAAGTATGCGGAAATGAGATTATGTCCTGGGGCTAATTTTGTCTTCAATCATCTCGCACCTTGCAAGAAAGATCTTCGACCTGTATCACAATTGGCATTTTAGGAGATGGTCGCTGGGCCCTCGGCACCTCTGCCGCCTCCATCCACCAGCCACTCCCTCCCCGCTGGGCTCTGTTCTGTCTCAGCATCCTGGGGTCTGAAATGGTCCCCAGCCTGCTGGGAGGCAGCAGGGTCCCGCTCCATCGGCCCTCCCCGGCGTCGCCCCCGAGCCCTGGCACCCCTTCCTCCCGCCACCTCGCGCCTCCCACAGCCACGCCCTCCCGTGGGCGAGATCACCTGTCCGTCCTCAGCAGCCGCCTCCTCGGGTACCCTTTCGCCCCCCTCCTGCTCCCCCTCCTCCGCCACCTCCCCCAAGCCCTCCCCTTCCCCGCCTCCTCCCACCCCTCGGTGTAATATAGTAAAGGCCGGGCGCCGCACGCAGACACACACTCGTCCGGACACAGGCGCAACACACGCTCACGCACGACCGGCAGCGGCGGCGGCGACAGCAGCTCCGTGACAGCGGCGACGGCAGCTCCCACCGCTGCGCACCCCCTTCAGGCGGCCGGCGGCGAGGCCAGACCGGAGAGTCCCCGCACCCGCGACCACCCCACGGCTTCCTGGAGGCGGCGGCCGCGATGCGAAGGTAGCGGCCGCGACGCCCCCGTGCGGGCCGGGTACCCCCCCACCCTGCGCCCTCCCGCGCGGACCTGCCACCGGGACGCAGGGGGGCGCGCCGGGCTGGGCGCGCCTGGCGGGGCCCGGCGCCCGGGGAGGGGCCTGCTCCCGGGGGCAGGACGGCGCCTGGAGGCCGGGGCCAGCGGGGAGGGCCGGCGGGGGCGGGGACGCGAGGCGAGGCCGCCACCCGCGCGGCGTCCCCGGGCCCCGCTCCTGCTCCCAGCGCCGCGCACTGGCCGGCGGGGCCGGGGCCGGCCGGGGAGGCGGCACAGGGCGGCGGGGCGGGGGCCCCGAAGTGGGTTTCGGGCCGCCACCGGCGCTGGCACAGGGCGCAGAGGGCGGCGCGCGGTGGACTCAGCGCCCGGGCATCGCACCGGGCCGCTTTCGGCTCTGTCGCTCTGCCCCCGGCCCGGAAAACCCCGGCGCCTTCCAGGCCCATCGAAAGATGGATTCTGTTGACGTATCTGGCGGCCCTGGCGAGCCGGGTGGAAAGTTGGGTTTTGCCAGATCGCTCTGGGCTCGTCTTTGTGACGCTCGGCCAGCCCCGCATCCTCCCGGAGCTGGGTGAGTGTGCATTGGCGCCCCGGGAGCCCTCGTGCCCCCCAATGCCCAGACCCGGGGTGGCCGCACCAGCTCGGGCTTTCTGCCATGTTAGGCACCGAGCAGCCTTCTCGCTGCATTTTGGCGTGCGTTTCAGCGGTGTCTTTTGCTGCGAAGGGAGTTCTTGCCTCTCTCCCCGTTGGCTTTTTCGGGGTTGGGGTTATGCTCTGTGTGTTTGCTTGTTTGCCGTTTAAAGCCCGACTATTGTTCAGGATAAGCTCCGCCTGGGTGGGGAAATGGCATCCCACCACAGTTGCCGGCGAGGGGTAGAAATGTTGCCAAACAGCTGCTGCTTTGTGTTTCCCTATCAGAAGTCCCTGGAGTAGGTTTGGGGCACGACGGATGGACGGAGAGAGGGATGAGGCACGGAAGAAGAAGGTGGCTTTGGAGGAGCGGATGTCACCCACCCCAAGGCACGCAGTCCGCTTCCCTATCTGCCTGCCAAACTTTTATGAATATTCCTTTTGTGACGGGGGAAGCTTAATGAATTCAGCCCAGTTTTCCAGGGAAAAGCAACCCGGCTTTAACAATGGTTTGAGAACTTAATCAATGAGAAGGTCAGGGAGGAGGAGGAGGAGGCGCTGACACCAGTAATCGGCGATGTGGTTGCTTTTTGCAGAGTCAGGTAGGGAGAGGTGGGCAGGGCAGGGCGCAGCGCCTGGTGGCCGCGTTCCGGGGGAGTGTCAGGCGCTTTTACCTGTGCCCGCTGAAGCCACCCACCGCCGTGCCCCCACCTCACGGTCTGCCTAGAACTCTGCGACGGGGCTTGAGGGGCCGCTCGCGGCAGTGCGCGGGCGGCCCCCCTCATCTGGCGTTTTAAGGATGTGTAAATATTTTGCTGAGGGTAAGTGACATCAACAGAATGATATTCCGCAGAGCCCGGGTGTGCAGCGATGATAAATAGATACGGCCAAACAAAGTTTGATAACGGCGGATTTTCATGGCTGGCTCTGTTTCATTTTGGGTCTTTGTTTTTGTTGGTTTAGCATTATCTCTCATCCTCTGGTGTGATCCCTTTATTTAGCTGATTCTTGGAAGCTTCTCTTTAGAACAGAGAGAAAAGCAGCCAGCAGGGAGAAAACGATTCTTAGCCTTGCATGCATCGGGCAAGGTTTCCATGCTTTCCCGGCGAGTCTTTCCGGGACTGTTTTCTATGTCTCTCTTCCTCCTTTCGAGTCACCAGAATCGTTTGTTGATTGACCAGGAGATTTCGGATAACTTTTGAAAATGTGTTGTGATGTGCCTTTGTTACAGGAAAGAGTGCAGACAGTGGGGGAGGCCTTAGGGGGAGCGACAGGGCGACGCTAGCGCGGGGAGCCCCTTACCAAGGATTAGCCTTGCGTTTTGCTGCGCAAAGGGAACACCCGGAGGAAAAGTG
>NW_017205277.1:0-18541 GCF_001704415.2 Capra hircus
TAATACTGAACCCTTGAAACTCCAAATACTTTGGCCACTTGATGTTGAAGAGCTGGCACTCACTTGGCAAGTTTGCTCTTTGATTTGCCTCGCTGAGGTGCTGCTGTGAGCCCCCTTGTGGCTCTCAGAAGGGCCTTAGGGGTCACTGCTGGAATACGCACTCCAAGCAAGCGCATTGCCAGCTGTTGTGACATTCAGGAGCCAGGAGACTGGAAGAATATCTCCTTAGAGGGAAGGAAATCATCACAGAAGTGTCTTTTCAGGTCCTCTCTTTGCTAAGACAAGAGTTTACCTCAAAAGAATCAGAGTGAGCCAGGACTATTGCAGTGCCTGAGGGCCTCAATTGCAGAGCTAGGCTGTGTGCTGCTATTTTTCCAAGTTGCAGGACACATTCTAGGTTGGAGGAGTAGTTCACCATGGAAAGAACCGCTCGGGAGTGTGTCTTGAGGGGCTGAGTGCCATGCTAGCGGGTCACCTAGTCGAGGCACCTTGCACATCCAATGGCCCACAGGCGAGTAGTTATGCGACCGATCCCTTCGGTTGATGATATCCCAAACATGGGGACAAAGCTAGCTCTGTCAGAAGGAGGAAAACAGCAATGGATGGATTTCAGCAGCTTGCTAAGCTAGCCATTAGGGCTCCCGGAAGAAAATGCGAATTTTGCGCCTCTAGGCCAGTATACCAGATGTGTGTACAGGATATTTCCCCACAGGATCAAGAAGTTCCAGACAGACCTAAGCTCACTAGCTCTCTCCTGCAGAGGAAATGAAATATTGTTGCTGAACCACGAAAAAGATGCTGGGATTCTTGGCTTATGGAGGAGAAGAATTCAATCCAGGGCCCAAGACGAGGCTTGAATTGCTCAGAGCTTTTGTGCAATAGAGTTTTATTAAAGGATAAAGGAGAGAGAGAAAGCTTCTGACAGAGACATCACAAGGGGCAGAAGCGTACCCCCTTGCTAGTGTTAGTAATGGAGTTATATACTCTTCAATAAGTTATGACAACGAACAAAAGAATGTCTGGAGGTTGTAAAGACTCACCAGACCTACTCCCATAATTTACATTTTAAGATAACAGGATTAGCCAGAAGGTTTTTTCCAGAGACCGTCCTCAAGAAGGATGCATGATTGTTATATAATCCTAAGGAATGTAGAGGGGAAAAGAGTTTGTCCTTTCTTCCTCCTTGAGAAATTCTAGACCCCTCTCTCCTTGGGGACCTTGAACTTCTTAGAAACCTGCCTTGGCAATGAACTCTCTCAGAAACATGATTGAACAGCCGTTTGGAGCTTCCTTTGACTTTCCCTGGGAGGGAGGGAGCCCTCCCTGAGCACAGGGCCTCAGGGGCCATGGCCAATGAAAAAGAATCTCCCAGCAAGTGCTTTTCAGCCCTGTGTGACTCTCAGCCCACAGGAGGCTGAGAAAACTCTCTTCCTTGGAGGAAGGAAAGGCAGCCCAAGAGTGTGTTTTCAGGCCTGTATCTTGCAGCAAGTGTTTGGCTTGTTAGACAGAAGACCTGCAGGCCTGTTCCAACAGACTCAATTCCAGAATCAGGGCCTTGTGTCTCCCTGCAGTTTCCTGGCCTTGCAAACACATTCCTAGGTGAGAGCAGTCCTGCCCATGGGGAAGCAGGCTGCGGGAGTGTGTCTGAGGGGGCCAGGTGTCATGCTGGGGTCACCTGGTCGAGGGCACCTTGCACCTCCAATGGACCCCAGGCAAGGAGTTGCAGGCCACCACCTTGCTTCTGAAATCCCCAAATGGGGAGCAAAGCTCGCTCTGTCAGAGGGAAGAAAACAGCAACAGGATGGATTTTCAAGCAGTTGCTAGGCTGTACTGCGTTAGGGCTCCAAGGAAGGAAAATGCGAATTTTAGCCCCTACGACTGGTATCCAGGTGGGCTCCCAGGATGATTTCCCCGCAGGATCCAAGAACGTTCCAGACAGACCTGGGCTCACTAGCTCCCTCCTGCAGAGGAAACATGAGAGAACAGCTGTTTGGAGGTTGCTTTGACTTTGGGAGGGTAGGATCCCTCCCTGGGTGCAGGGCCTCAGGGGCCATTGCCGCTGAGAAATGCCCTCTAAGCCAGACCTTTCCAGCCTTGTATGACTCAGCACGGAGGAGACTGGAAAAGCTATCTTCCTTGGAGGAAGGAAAGGCAGCCCCAGAGAGTGTGTTTTCACACCTGTATCTTGCAGCAAGTGTTTGGCGTCTCAGACGTCAGACCTCCAGGCCTGCTCCAACGGCCTCAGTTCCAGAGTCAGGGCCGTGTGTCTCCCTGCATTTTCTGAGCCTTGGGAACACATTCCTATGTCAGAACAGTCCTGCCCATGGGGAAGGAGGCTGCGGGAGTGTGTTTGAGGGGGTCGGGTGCCATGCTGGGGTCCAATAGACCCGGTACCTCCAATAGACCCCAGGACAACAGCGGTGGGGCTCCCCCTGGCTTCCGAAATGCCAAAGCGAGAAGCAAAGCTAGCTCTATCAGAAGGAAGAAAAGAGCAATCGGATGGATCTTCAGGCTGTTGCTGGGCCGCACCACTTCAGGGTCCCCCCCGAGAGGAACAGGCGTCCTGTGGCCCCTAGGTCCGATATGCAGGTTAACACACAGGGTGTGTCCCCATAGGAGCCAAGAATTTTCCTGACAGACCTAGGCTCACTAGAGCTCTCCCACCGGGCAAAAGGGGTAGAACAGACTGTGGATGTGACTCTGCCTTTCCCAGCGAGCATGGGGCCCTCCCTACGGCCCCGGGCTCCAGGGAAAATTGTCCCTGAAAAATGACCTCCAAGAAGCGCTTTTCCAGCAGGCTGGGATGCAGAGTTCACAGGATGCGGGGAAAGTGATCGTCCTTCAGGGAAGAAGAGGCAGCCACCCAGTGTTTGTTTGCAAGCCTGTATTTGGAAGAAACTGGTTAGCTCCTTCAAGGGGAGACCTCCAGGTCTGCTCAGAGGACCGAAATTCCAGAGGCAGCACCATGCATCTCCCCTGTCCTTTCTGAGCCTTGGAAAGACATTCCTAGCTTATAGCGGTATTGCTCATGAAGAAGCAGGATGCAGGAATGTGTCAGACATGACTGGGTGCCTTCCTGGGTTCAGCTCCGTGAGGGGCCTTTCCACTCAAAGTAGGTCCCGTGCCTCCTTGGGGGAGGAAGTGGGGCCCGCTTGCCTCCAAATTGCCAAAGGCTGGAACAAAGCTAGTTCTATCAGAGGTAAGAAAAGAGCAATTGGATGGATGTGGAAGCTGTTGCTGGGCCACACTGCTTCAGGCCCCCCACCCCTCCGCCCCCGAGAGAAACAGGCGCCCTGTGGCCCCTAGGTACTGGATGCAGTTTCACACATAGAATGTGTCCCCATAGGAGCCAAGAATTTTCCTGACAGACCTAGGCTCACTAGAGCTCTCCTACAGAGCAAAGGGGATGGGACAGATGTGTGGCTGTGGCTCTGCCTTTCCCTGGGAGTGTGGAGCTGCTCCCTATGGCCCCGGGCTCCAGGGGAAATTGCCCCTGAATAATGACCTCCAAGAAGCGCTTTTGCAACTGGCTGAGACGTGGAGTTCTCAGGAAGCAGGGAAAGCGAGTGTCCTTCGGGGAAGCAAAGGCAGTCACCTGTTATCATTACTTACTAGAATAGAAGGTACTTTCTCCGCTTGGGCAGAGGCCTTCCCTACGTGATCTGAAAAGAAAACGAAGTAGCTCGCTGATTTGAGAAATAATTCCCAGACTTGGGTTTCCAACCAGTATAGAATCCGACAATGGCCCTGTCTTTGCAGCCGCGTTAATTAACAGGTATGTGAAGCTCTAAATATCAGTGGAAATTACATACAGCATATAGGCCCCAATGTTCTGGAATGGTGGAAAGAAACAACCAAACTCTTGAAGAGACACTTTCAAAATGGATCATAGAGACTGACTGTACATGGATGGGCTTGCTTCCGGCAGACTTACACATATTACGGGTAACCGCACGTTCCCATAGTTGTTGTCGTTATGAAATTTTCAATGGGAGACCCCCTCCCACAGTGAGGCAGGTGTTAGCAGATTTGCCACAAGTAAGGGGGTGGGATTTCACAGCAGATGGAACAATTAGGTAAGGTAATAAATCAGGTAACTAAGTTTGTAAAAAAAGAATATCATTCCCCCTTGAGGAACAGATTCATGAATTTGTTCTCAGTGATCAGGTGTGGCTCAATGACTGGAAACACAATTCCTTGGCCTGACATCGGAAAGGTCCTTATACTGTTGTTTTAGCCACAATTCTGAAAGAGATGGGAATACCAGACCACCTAACCTGCCTCTTGAGAAATCTGGATGAAGGTCAGGAAGCAACAGTTAGAGCAGGACATGGAACAACAGACTGGTTCCAAAATGGAAAAGGAGTATGCAAAAGCTGTATATTGTCACCCTGTTTATTTAACTTCTATGCAGAGTACATCATGAAAAATGCTGGGATGGAAGATACATGAGCTGGAATCAAGATTGCCGGTAGAAATATCAATCAACTTAGATATGCAGATGACACCACCATTATGGCCTAATGTGAAGAGGAACGGGTATGTCGGGGAACTTCTTGAGTTGCAGCAAGGGTGTGAAGGACCCTTTGGAAGTTCCAGAGGTTAGGTGTGGTTAGTCTCGAGATGCCTCAGCGGAAATGGGCCTCAAGTCGCCTGGAATGGAGACTATCCTGGATATTCCCGAGTTTCAAAGGTGCTCTCGAGTTACGATGGGGACTTCAGGGACCCGCTCTGGCGGCCGCAGGAAATGCCAGTCATCATGCGTGTTGCTAGGGCGCCTCTCGTGATTCCTCTCCCGTCGATGCCGGGGGCTAAGACCTTGTGTGGAGTCGAGGCCGGAAGCTGAGGATTCCTCTCCAGGCTGACATGGATTTTGTGGTACTTCTCGAGTCTCCACAAGGGAGTCAGGCCTCGTCTCAAGTGGGGGCATGAGCGTGCCCTTTCCTCCCATGGTGTAGCAGCAGTGTCACGCTTCCCCATGCCTGGACCAAGGGATCTGTGGCTTTCCCTCGAGTCTTTCCCACTAGGCTTTCCCACAGGGCTGTCCCACGAGTCACGGTGGTGTGAGTCGATCCTCGGCATGAAGGCCAAGGCAGTGCAGGGAAAACAGGTTCCTGTGGAATGGACTGAGACATCTGGGTGAGTCTCGGAATGGTGGCACGACCCTGCAGTTCCTCTCCCCTTTCCTTTGGAGAGCGCCTCCTCTTGAGATGCGATGGGAATGCCGGGAATTCTTTCCCGACCAAGCAGGGAAAGGATCGCTCATCTCGAGCTACGAGCCGGAAACGGAGCTCCTCTTGATGTGGCCGGGACCCTCGTGCTTCCTCTTGAGTGGAGACGGGTATGTCGGTGAACTTCTTGACTTGCAGCATGACTGTGAAAGACTTTTTGGAAGTTCCAGAGGTCACGTGTGATTAGCCTCGAGACACCT
Source organism: Capra hircus (assembly GCF_001704415.2). NCBI lineage: Eukaryota > Metazoa > Chordata > Mammalia > Artiodactyla > Bovidae > Capra > Capra hircus. The sequence continues at coordinate 5,432 of NW_017205277.1, forward strand.
CAGGGGAAACGGGCCTCATCTCGCCTGGAGGGGAGAAACTCCTGGATTTTACCGAGTTGCGGCAGGTGCTCTCGACTTACGACGGGGACCTCAGGGACCCGCTCTGGTGGCCTCAGGAAAGGCCAGTCCCATGCGGGTTGCTAGAGGGCCTGTCGCTCTTCCACTCCCGTCGATGCCAGAGCCTAAGACCTTGTGTGGAGTCGGGGCCGGAATCTGAGGATTCCTCTCCAAGGCTGACATGCAGGTGGTACTTCTGGAGTCTCCCCAGGGTAGTCAGTCCTCGTCTCAAGTGGGGGCATGCACGTGCGCTTTCCTCCCGTGCTGTAGCAGCAGTGTCACGCTTCCCTTCGCGTGGATCAAGGGATCTGAGGCTTTCCCTAGAGGCTTTCCCACGAGGCTTTCCCACAGGGCCCTCCCACGTGCCACCGTGGTGTGAGTCGATCCTCGGCTTGAAAGTCGAGGCAGTGCAGGGAAAAAAGGATCCTCTGGAATGGACTGAGATATCTGGGGGACTCTTGGAATGGTGGCACGACCCATGAGATCTTCTCGCCTTTCCTGTGCAGTGCGCCTCCTCTTGAGAAGCGTCGGAAACGTCGGGTATTCTATCCCGAGGAAGCAGGGAAGGATCCCTCATCTTGAGCTTGGAGGCGGAAACGGAGCTCCTCAGGATATGGCCGGGACCCTCGTGCTTCCTCTGGAGTGGAGACGGGTGTGTCGGGGAACTTCTTGAGTTGCAGCAAGGGTGTGAAGGACCCTTTGGAAGTTCCAGATGTTAGGTGAGATTAGCCTCGAGACGCCTCAGCGGAAATGGGCCTCATCTCGCCTGGAGGGGAGAACCTCCTGGACTTTCTCGAGTTGCAGTAGGTGCTCTCGACTTACGACGGGCATCTCAGGGACCCGGTCTGGTGGCCTCAGGAAAGGCCAGTCCCCATGGGAGTAGCTCGGGAACCTCTCGGGATTCCAGTCTCTTCGATGCCGGAGCCGAAGAACTTGAGGGGAGTCGGTGCGTGAACCTGAGGATTCCTCTCGAGTGATGACATGAATCTTGGGGTACTTCTGGAGTCTCCCCAGGGGAGTCAGCCCTCGTCTCTAGTGGGGGTATGCACGTGCGCTTTTCTCCCAAGCTGTAGCAGCAGTGTCGCGCTTCCCTTCGCGTGGATCAAGGGATCTGTGGCTTTCCCTCGAGGCTTTCCCGCGAGGCTTTCCCACGAGGCTTTGCCACAGGGCTGTCCCACGTGCCACAGTGGTGTGAGTCGATCCTCGGCATGAAAGTCGAGTCAGTGCGGGGAAACAGTTTTCCCTGGAATGGACTGAGACATCTGGGGGACTCGGGGAATGGTGGCATGTCCCTGGAGTTCCTCTCGCCATTCCTGTGGAGAGCGCCTCCTCTTGAGATGCGACGGGAACGCCGGGAATTCTTTCCCAACCTCGCAGGGAAAGGATCCCTCCTCTCGAGCTATGAGGTGGAAACGGGGCTCCTCTGGATGTGGGCGGGACTATCGTGCTTCCTCTCGAGTGGAGACGGGTATGTCGGGGAACTTCTTGAGTTGCAGCAAGGGTGTGAAGGACCCTTTGGAAGTTCCAGAGTTTAAGTGTGCTTAGCCTTGAGATGTGTCAGCGGAAATAGGCCTCATTTGCCTGGAGGGGAGAACATCCTTGATTTTCTCGAGTTGCTGCAGGTGCACTCGACTTACGACAGGGACCTCAGGGACCCGCTCTGGTGGCCTCAGGAAAGGCCAGTCAAGATCCAAGACAGCACTGGAGAGGGAGAGACATCACGAGAGGCTCCCGAGCAACTCGCACGGGGACAGGCCTTTCTTGAGGCCACCAGAGCGGGTCCCTGAGGTCCCCATCGTAAGTCGAGAGCACCTGCCGCAACTCGAGAAAATCCAGGAGGTTCTCCCCTCCAGGCAAGATAAGGCCCATTTCTGCTGAGTTGTCTCGAGGCGAATCACAACTAACCTCTGGAACTCCACAGGGTCCTTCACACCCTTTCTGCAACTCAAGAAGTTCCCCGACATACCCGTATCCACTCGAGAGGAAGCAGGAGAGTCCCGCCCACATCCAGAGGAGGCCCTTTTCCGCCTCCTAGCTCGAGAGGAGGGATCCTTTCCCTGCGTGGTCGGGAAAAAATTCCTGGCGTTTCCGTCGCATCTCAAGAGGAGGGGCTCTCCACAGGAAAGGCGAGAGGAACTCCAGGGTCGTGCCACCATTCCCAGAGTTCCCCAGATGTCTCAGTCCATTCCAGGGAAACCTGTTTTCCCTGCACTGCCACGACTTTCAAGCTGAGGATGAACTCACACCACTGTGGCACGTGGGACAGTCCTGTGGGAAAGCCTCGGGGGAAAGCCTCAAGGGTAAGCCACAGATCCCTAGATCCAAGCGAAGGGAAGCGAGACATTGCTGCTACAGCTCGTCAGGTAAGCGCACGTGCATTCCCCCACTCGGGACGAGAACTGACTTCCCTTGGGAGATTCCAGAAGTACCACAAGATCCATGTGAGCACTGGAGAGGAATCCTCAGGTTCCGGCATCGACTCCACACAAGGTCTTAGGACCCGGCATTGACGGGAGAGGAATCCCGAGAGGCCCCCGAGCAACTCGAAAGGAGACTGGCCTTTCCTGAGGCCACCAGAGCGGGTCCCTGAGGTCCCATTCTAAGTCCACAGCACCTGCCGCAACTCGTGAAAATCCAGGAGGTTTTCCCCTCCAGGCAGGATGAGGCCCATTTCCGCTGAGGAGTCTCGAGGGATACCAGACCTAAACTCTGGAACTTTCAAAGGGTCCTTCACACCCTTGCTGCAACTCAAGAAGTTCCCCGACATACCCGTCTCCACTCGAGAAGAAGCACGAGAGTCCCGCCCACATCCAGAGGAGCCCCGTTTCCGCCTCCTAGCTCGAGAGGAGGGATCCTTTCCCTGCGTGGTCGGGAAAGAATTCCCGGCGTTCCCGTCTCATCTCAAGAGGAGGCGCTCTCCACAGGAAAGGCGAGAGGAACTCCAGGGTCGTGTCAAGATTCCCAGAGTCCCCGAGATGTTTCAGTCCATTCCAGGGAAACCTGTTTTCCCTGCACTGCCTCGACTTTCAAGCCAAGGATCGACTCACACCACGGTGGCACGTGGGACAGCCCTTTGGGAAAGCCTCGTGGGAAAGCCTCGAGGGAATGCCACAGATCCCTTGTTCCACGCGAAGGGAAGCATGACACTGCTGCTACAGCTCGGGAGGAAAGCACACGTGCATGCCCCCCCTCGAGACGAGGACTGACTCCGCTGGGGAGACTCCAGAAGTTCCCCAAGTTCCATGTCAGCACTGGAGAGGAATCCTCAGGTTCCGGCACCCACTCCACACAAGATCTTACGCCCCGGCATCGACGGGAGAAGAATCCCGAGACGCCCGCGAGCAACTCGCATGTGGACTGGCCTTTCCTGAGGCCACCAGAGCGGGTCCCTGAGGTCCCCGTCGTAAGTCGAGAGCACCTGCCGCAACTCGAGAAAATCCAGGAGGTTCTCCCCTACAGGCGAGATGAGGCCCATTTCCGCTGAGGCGTCTCGAGGCTTATCACATCTAACATCTGGAACTTCCAAGGGTCCTTCACACCCTTGCTGCAACTCAAGAAGTTCCCCGACATACACGTCTCTACTCGAGAGGAAGCACGAGAGTTTTGCCCACATCCAGAGGAGCCCCGTGTCTGCCTCCTAGCTCGAGAGGAAGGATCCTTTCCCTGCGTCATCGGGAAAGAATTCCAGGCCTTCCCGTCGCATCTCAAGACGAGGCGCTCTCCACAGGAAAGGAGAGAGGAACTCCAGGTTCGTGCCACCATTCCCAGATCCCCCAGATGTCTCCGTCAATTCCAGGGAAACCTGTTTTCCCTGCACTGCCTCGACTTTCAAGCCGAGGATCGACTCACACCACGGTTGCATGTGGACAGCCCTGTGGGAAAGCCTCGTGGGAAAGCCTCGAGGGAAAGCCACAGATCACTTGATTGAAGCAAAGGGAAGCGTGACACTGCAGCTACAGCTCGAGAGGAAAGCGCACGTGCCGGCCCGCCCTCGAGACGGGGACTGACTCCACTCGGGAGACTCAGAAGTACCCCAAGATCCATGTCAGCACTGGAGAGGAATCCTCAGGTTCCCGCACCGACTCCACACAAGGTCTTAGGCCCCAGAATTGACGGGAGAGGAATCCCGAGAGGCCCCCGAGCAACTCGCATGGGGACAGCCCTTTTCTGAGGCCACCAGAGCGGGTCGCTGAAGTCCCCGTGGTAAGTCGAGAGCACCTGCCCCACTCGAGAAAGTCCAGGACGTTCTCCCCTCCAGGCAAGATGAGGCCCATTTCCGCTGAGGCGTCTCGAGGCAAATCACAACTAACCTCTGGAACTTCCAAAGGGTCCTTCACACCCTTGCTGAAACTCAAGAAGTTCCCCGACATACCCATCTCCACTCGAGAGGAAGCACGAGAGTCCCGCCCACATCCAGAGGAGCCCCTTATCGTCCTCCTAGCTCGAAAGGAGGGATCCTATCCCTGCGTGGTCGGGAAAGAATTCCCGGCGTTGCCGTCGCATCTCAAGAGGAGGCGCTCTCCACAGGAAAGGCGAGAGGAACTCCAGGGTCGTGCCACCATTCCCAGAGACCCCGGATGTCTCAGTCCATTCCAGGGAAACCTGTTTTCCCTGCACTGCCTCGAATCTCAAGCCGAGGATCGACTCACACCACGGTAGCACGTGGGACAGCCCTGTGGGAAAGCCTCGTGGGAAAGCCTCGAGGGAAAGCCACAGATCCCTTGATCCACACGACGGGAAGCGTGACCCTGCTGCTACAGCTCGGGAGGAAAGCGCACGTGCGTGCCCTCACTTGAGAGGAGGATTGACTCTCCAGGGGAGACTCCAGAAGAACCCCAATATCCATGTCAGCACTGCAGAGGAAACCTCAGGTTCCAGCCCCGAATCCACACAAGTTGTTCGGCCCGGGCATCAACAGAAGAGTTATCAAGAGAAGCCCCCCAGCATGTGGCATGGGGACTGGCCTTTGATGAAGCCACCAGAGCGGGTCCCTGAGGTCCCTGTCGTAAGTCGGGAGCACCTGCCGCAACTCGAGAAAATCCAGGAGGTTCTCCCCTCCAGGCGAGATGAGGCCCATTTCCAATGAGGTGTCTCGAGGCTAATTACAACTAATCTCTGGAACTTCCAAAGGGTCCTTCACACCCTTGCTGCAACTCAAGAAGTTCCCCGACATTCCCATCTCCACTCGAGAGGAAACACGAGGGTCCTGCCCACATCCAGAGTAGCCCCGTTTCATCCTCCTAGCTAGAGATGAGGGATCATTTCCCTGCTTGGTCGGGAAAGAATTTCCTGCATTCCCGTCGCATCTCAGGTGGAGGCGCTCTCCACAGGAAGGGAGAGAGGAACTCCATGGTCGTGCCACCATTCCAAGCGTCCCCAGATGTCTCTGTCCATTCCAGAGGATCTTGTTTTTACAGAGTGCCTAAACTTTCATGCCGAGGATCGCCTCACACCACGGTGGCACGGGGGACAGCCCTGTGGGAAAGCCTCGTGGGAAAGCCTCTAGGAAAAGCCTAGAGGAAAAGCCACAGATCCATTGATCCACGCAACGGGAAGCATGACACTGCCGCTACAGCTCGGGAGGAAGGGGCATGGGCATGCCCCCACTCGAGACGAGGACTCATTCCCCTTGGGAGACTTCAGAATATCCCAAAAACTTGTCAGCACTGGAGAGGAATACTCAGGTTCTGGCCCCCACTCCACACAAGATCTTGGGCCCCGGCATATACCGGTGAGGAATCCCGAGAGGCCCTCTAGCAACTCGCATGGGGACTGGTCTTTCCTAAGGCCAACAGAACGGATCCCTGATGTCCCCGTCGTAAGTCGAGAGCACCTGCCACAACTCGAGAAAATGAAGGAGATTCTCCCCTTCAGGCGAGATGAGGCCCATTTCCAATGGGACGTCTCGAGGCTAATCACACCTAACCTCTGGAACTTCCAAAGGGTCCTTCACACCCTAGCTGCAACTCAAGAAGTTCCACGAGAGACCCCTTGCCACTCCATAGGAATCACCAGGGTAACACCCACATCCAGAGGAGCCCCAATTCCCCCTCCTAGCTCAAGATGAGGGATCCTTTCCCTGATTGGCCGGGAAAGAATTTCTGTCGTACCTGTCGCATCTCAAGAGGAGGCACGCTCCACAAGAAAGGTGAGAGGAACTCCAGGGTCGTTCCAACATTCCAAGAGTCCCCCAGATGTCTCAGTCCTTTCCAGAGGAACTTGTTTACCCTGCACTGCCTCGACGTTCACGCGGAGGACCGACTCACACGATGGTGGCACGTGGGACAGCCCTGTGGGAAAGCCTCGTGGGAAAACCTCGTGGGAAAGCCTCGAGGAAAAACAAGAAACCCCTTGATCAACCCAACGGGAAAATTGACTCTGCTCCTAATGCTCGGGAGAAAAGCACACGTGCATGCCCCCATTGGAGACGAAGATGACTCCCCTGTGGAGACTCCAGTAGTACCCCAAGATCCATGTCAGCACTGGAGAGGAAACCTCAGGTTCGGGCACCGACTCCAAACAAGGTCTTAGGCCCCGTCATCGACCGGAAAGGAATCCCGAGAGGCCCCTTAGCAACTCGCAAGTCGACTGGCATTTCCTGAGCGGACCAGAGCGGGTTACATAACTCCCGGTCGTAACTGGAGAGCACCTGCTGAAACTCGAGAAAATCCAGGAGGTTCTCCCCTCCAGGCGAGATGAGGCCCATTTCCGCTGAGGCGTCTCGAGTCTAATCACACCTAACCTCTGGAACTTCCAAAGGGTCCTTCACACCCTTGCTGCAACTCAAGAAGTTCCCCAACATACCCGTCTCCACACAAGAGGAAGCACCAGAAACCCGCCCACTTCCAGAGGAGCCCCGTTTCTGCCTCCTAGCTCGAGAGGAGGGATCCTTTCCCTGCGTAGTCAGGGAAAAAATTCCTGGCGTTCCTGGCACATCTCAAGAGGAGGCGCTCTCCACAGGAAAGGCGAGAGGAACTCCAGGGTCGTGCCACCATTCCCAGAGTCCCCCAGATGTTTCAGTCCATTTCAGGGAAACCTGATTTCCTGCACTGCCTCGAATTTCAAGCCGAGGATGGACTCACACCACGATGGCACGTGGGACAGCCCTGTGGGAAAGCCTCGTGGGAAAGCCTCGTCGGAAAGCCTCGAGGGAAAGCCACAGATCCCTTGATCCACGCGAAGGGAAGCCTGACAGTTCTGCTACAGCTCGGGAGGAAAGCGAACGTGCATGCCCTCACTCGAGACGAGGACTGACTCCCCTGGGGAGACTCCAGAAGTACCACAAGATCCATGTCAGCACGGGAGAAGAATCCTCAGGTTCCGGCACCGACTTCACACAAGGTCTTAGGCCCCGGCGTCGAAGGGAAAGGAATCCCGAGCGGCCCCTGAGCAACTCGCATGGGGACTGGCTTTTCCTGAGGCCACCAGAGCGGGTCCCTGAGGTCCCCGTCGTAAGTTGAAAGCACCAGCCGCAACTCGAGAAAATCCAGGAGGTTCTCCCCTCCAGGCGAGATGAGGCCCATTTCCGCTGAGGCGTCTGGAGGCTAATCATACCTAACCTCTGGAACTTCCAAAGGGTCCTTCACACACTTGCTAAAACTCAAGAAGTTCCCCAACATACCTGACTCCACTCGAGAGGAAGCACGAGAATCCCGCCCACATCCAGAGGAGCCCCGTTTCCGCCTCGTACTTCATGGTCAGGTATCCTTTCCCTGCATGTTCCGGAAAGAATTCCCGGTGTTCCCGTCCCATCTCATGAGGAGGCGCTCTCCACAGGAAAGGCAGGAACTCCAGTGTCGTGCCACCATTCCAGGAGTCCCCCAGATATCTCAGTGTGCCGGAGTCCAGCCCCGCTCTATCCAGGGAATTCGACGGATGGACGGCGTTGACGTGGAAAGTCTTGTTTATTTATTAATTTAAGATTAGATTAAGAAATTATAGGGTAGTAAGAAGATTAACTGGAGGAAAAGGGCTGAATAGCTAGGTTTACGCGGAATGCCAATAAAATTCCAGACAAGGAGTTTTCTGGCGGACTCTGGGAATGGTGGCACGACCCTCGAGTTCCTCTTGCCTTTCCTGTGGAGAGCATCTCCTCTTGAGATGCGACGGGAAGGCCGGGAATTCTTTCCCGACCACGCAGGGAAAGGATCCCTCCTCTGGATCTATCAGGCGGAAACGGGGCTCCTCTGGACGTGGGCGAAACTCTCGTGCTTCCTCTCGAGTGGAGACGGGTATGTCGGAGAACTTCATGAGTTGCAGCAAGGGTGTGAAGGACCCTTTGGAACTTCCAGAGGTTAGGTGTGATTAGCCTCAAGACGCCTCAGCGGAAATGGGCCTCATCTCGCCTGGAGGGGAGAACCTGCTGGATTTTCTCGAGTTGCGGCAGGTGCTCTCGACTTACGATGGGGACCTCAGAGACCCGCTCTGGCGGCCTCAGGAAAGGCCAGGCCCCATGCGAGTTGCACGGGGGCTTCTAGGGATTCCTCTCCAGTCGATGCCGGGGCCTAAGACCTTGTGTGGAGTCGGTGCCGGAACCTGAGGATTCCTCTTCAGTGCTGACATGGATCTTGGGGTACTTCTGGAGTCTCCCCAGGGGAGTCAGACCTCGTCTCGAGTGGGTGCATGCACGTGCACTTTCATACCGAGCTGTAGCAGCAGTGTCACGCTTCCCTTCGCGTGGATCAAGGGATCTGTGACTTTCCCTCGAGGCTTTCCCACGAGGCTTTCCCACAGGGCTGTCCCACGTGCCACCGTGGTGTGAGTCGATCCGTGGCTTGAAAATCGAGGCAGTGCAGGGAAAACAGGTTTCCCTGAAATTTACTGAGACATCTGGGGGACTCTGGGAATGGTGGCATGACCCTGGAGTTCCTCTCGCCTTTCCTGTGGAGAGCGCCTCCTCTTGAGATGCGACGGCAACCCCGGGAAGTCTTTCCCGACCATGCAGGGAAAGGATCCCTCCTCTGGAGCTATGAGGCAGAAACGGGGCTCCTCTGGATGTGGGCGGGACTCTCGTGCTTCCTCTCGAGTGGAGACGGGTATGTTGGGAAACGTCTTGAGTTTCAGCAAGGGTGTGAAGGACCCTTTGGAATTTCCAGAGGTTAGGTGTGAATAGCCTCGAGACGCCTCAGCGGAAATGGGCCTCATCCCGCCTGGAGGGGAGAACCTCCTAGATTTTCTCGACTTGCGGCAGGTGCTCTCGACTTACGACGGGGACCTCAGGGACCCGCTCTGGTGGCCACAGGAAAGGCCAGTCCCCATGCAAGATGCTCAGGGGCCTCTCGGGATTCCTCTCCCGTCGATGCCGGGGCCTAGGACCTTGTGTGGAGTCGGTGCAGGAACCTGAGGATTTCTCTCCTGGGATGACATGGATCTTGGTTTACCTCTGGAGTCTCCCCAGGGGAGTCAGTCCTCGTCTCGAGTGGGGGCATGCACGTGCGGTTTCCCCCGAGCTGTAGCAGCAGTGTCGCGCTTCCCTTCGCGTGGATCAAGGGATCTGTGGCTTTCCCTCGAGGCTTTCCCACGAGGCTTTCCCACGAGGGTTTCCCACAGGGCTGTCCCACGGGTCACCGAGATGTGAGTCGATCCTCTGCTTGAAAGTCGAGGCAGTGCAGGGAAAACAGGTTTCCCTGGAATGGACTGAGACCTGGGGGACTCTGGGAATGGTGGCACGACCCTGGAGTTCCTCTCGCCTTTCCTGTGGAGAGCGCCTCCTCTTGAGATGCGATGGGAACGCCGGGAAGTCTTTCCCGACCACGCAGGGAAAGGATCCACCTCTCGAGCTAGGAGGCAGAAACGGGGCTCCTCTGGATGTGGGCGGGACTCTCGTGCTTCCTCTCGAGTGGAGACGGGTATGTCGGGGAACTTCTTGAGTTGCAGCAAGGGTGTGAAGGACCCTTTGGAAGTTCCAGAGTTTAGTGTGATTACCCCCTATTTGCCTCAGCAGAAATGGGCCTCATCTCGCCTGGAGGGGAGAACCTCCTGGATTTTCTCGAGTTGTGGCAGCTGCTATCGACTTACGACGGGGACCTCAGGGACCCGCTCTGGTGGCCTCAGGAAAGGCCAGTCCCCATGCGAGTTTCTCCTGGGCCTCTTGGGATTCCTCTCCCGTCGATGCCGGGGCCTACGATCTTGTGTGGAGAGGGTGCCGGTACCTGAGGATTCCTCTCCAGTGCTGACATGGATCTTGGGGTACGTCTGGGGTCTCCCCACGGGAGTCAGTCCTCGTCTCGAGTGGGGGCATGCAGGTGCGCTTTCCTCCCGAGCTGTAGCAGCAGTGTCACGCTTCCCTTGGTGTGGATCAAGGGATCAGGGGTTTTCCCTCGAGGCTTTCCCATGAGGCTTTCCCACGAGGCTTTCCCATAGGGCTGTCCCACGTGCCACCGTGGTGTGAGTCGATCCTCGGCTTGAAAGTCAAGGCAGTGCAGGGAAAACAGTTTTCCCTGGAATGGACTGAGACATCGGGGGGACTCTGGGAATGGTGGCACGACCCTGGAGTTCCTCTCGCCATTACTGTGGAGAGTGCCTCCTCTTGAGATGCGACGGGAACGCTGGGAATTCTTTCCCGACCACGCAGGGACAGGATCCATCCTCTCGAGCTAGGAGTCGGAAACGGGGTTCCTTTGGATGTGGGCAGAACTCTCGTGTTTCCTCTCGAGTGGAGAGGGGTATGTCAGGGAACTTCTTGAGTTGCAGCAAAGGTGTGAAGGACCCTTTGGAAGTTCCAGAAGTTGGGTGTGATTAGCCTTGAGACGCCTCAGCAGAAATGGCCCTCATGTCGCCTGAATGGGAGAACCTCCTGGATTTTCTCGAGTTGCGGCAGGTGCTCTGCACTTACGACGGGGACCTCAGGGACCCGCTCTGGAGCCCTCAGGAAAGGCCAGTCCCCATGCGAGTTGCTCGGGGGCCTCTCCGGATTCCTCTCCCGTCGATGCTGGGGCCTACGACCTTGTGTCGAGACGGTGCCGGAAACTGAGCATTCCTCTCCAGTGTTGACATGGATCTTCGGGTACTTCTGGAGTCTCCCCAGGGGAGTCAGTCCTCGTCTCGAGTAGGGGCATGCACGTGCGCTTTCCTCCCGAGCTGTAGCAGCATTGTCGCGCTTCTCTTCGCGTGGATCAAGGGATCTGTGGCTTTCCCAAGAGGCTTTCCCACAGGGCTGTCCCACGTGCCACCGTGGTGGGAGTCCATCCTCGGCTTGAAATTCGAGGCAGTGCAGGGAAAACAGGTTTCCCGGGAATGGACTGAGATATCTGGGGGACTCTGGAATGGTGGCACGACCCTGGAGTTCCTCTCGCCTTTCCAGTGGAGAGCGCCTCCGCTTGAGATGCGACTGGAACGCCGGGAATTCTTTCCCCACCACGCAGGGAAAGGATCCCTCCTCATGAGCTAGAAAGCTGAAACGGGACTCGTCTGGATGTGGGCAGGACTCTCCTGCTTCCTCTCGAGTGGAGACGGGTATGTCGGGGATCTTCTTGAGTTGCCAGCAAGGGTGTGAAGAACCCTTTGGAATTTCCAGAGTTTAAGTGTGATTAGCCTCGAGACGCCTCAGCGGAAATGGTCCTCATCACGCCTGGAGGGGAGAACCTCCTGAATTATCTTATGTTGCGGCAGGTGCTCTAGACTTACGACGGGGACCTCAGGGACCCGCTCTGATGGCCTCAGGAAAGGCCCGTCCCCATGCGAGTTGCTTGGGGGCCTCTCGGGATTCCTCTCCCGTAGATGCCGGGGCCTAAGGCCTTGTGTGGAGTCAGTGCCTGAACCTGGGAATTCCTCTCCAGTGCTGACATGGATCTTGGGGTACTTCTGGAGTCTCCCCAGGGGAGTCAGTCCTCGTCTCGAGAGGGGGCATGCACGTGCGCTTTCCTCCCGAGCTGTAGCAGCAGTGTCGCGCTTCCCTTCGCGTCGATCAAGGGATCTGTGGCTTTCCCTCGAGGCTTTTCCACGAGGCTTTCCCACAGGGCTGTCCCACGTGCCACCGTGGTGTGAGTCGATCCTGGGCCTGAAAGTCGAGGCAGTGCAGGGAAAACAGGTTTCCCTGGAATGGACTGAGACATCTGGGGGACTATGGGAATGGTGGCACGACCCTGGAGTTCCTCTCGCCTTTCCTGTGGAGAGCGCCTCCTCTTGAGATGCGACGGCAACGCCGGGAATTCTTTCCCGACCCCGCAGGGAAAGGATCCCTCCTCTCGAGCTCGGAGGCGGAAACGGGGCTCCTCTGCATGTGGGCGGGACTCTCGTGCTTCCTCTCGAGTGGAGACGGGTATGTCGGGGAACTTCTTGAGTTGCAGCAAGTGTGTGAAGGACCCTTTGGAATTTCCAGAGGTTAGGTGTGATTAGACTCCAGACGCCAGAGCCGAAATGGGCCTCATTTCGCCTGGAGGGGAGAACCTCCTGGATTTTCTCGAGTTGGGGGCAGGTGCTCTCGACTTACGACGGGGACCTCAGGGACCCGCCCTGGTGGCTCAGGAAAGGCCAGTCCCCCATGCGAGTTGCTCGGGGGCCTCTCGGGATTCCTCTCCCCGTCGATGCCGGCCTAAGACTTGTGTGGAGTTGGGCTGGAACCTGAGGATTCTTCCCGGTGCTGACATGGATCTTGGGGTACTTCTGGATTCTCCCAGGGGAGTCAGATCCTCGTCTCGAGTGGGTAATGCACGTGCGCTTTCCTCGCGGATTGTAGCAGCGTGGTTCACGCTTCCCTTCGCGGTGTTCAAGGATCTGTGGCTTTCCCTCGAGGCTTTCCCACGAGGCTTTCCAACGAGGCTTTCCACAGGGCTGTCCACGTGCCACCGTGGTGTGAGTTTGATCCTCGCTTGAAAGTCGAGGCAGTGCAGGGAAAACAGGTTTCCCTGGATGGACTGAGCATCTGGGGACTCTGGAATGTGCATGACCCTGGAGTTTCCTCTCGCCTTTCTGTGGAGAGGCCTCCTCTTGAGATGCGACGGAACGCGGGGAATTCTTTCGCCGACCACGCAGGGAAGGATCGCTCCTCACCATCGAGCTAGAGGCGGAACGGGGCGTCCTCTGGATGTGGCGGACTCTCGTGCTTCTCCGCGA
>NW_017205278.1:0-5344 GCF_001704415.2 Capra hircus
TTTACCCACCACGCAGGGAAAGGATCAAACCTCTCGAGTTTAGGAGGCGCAAACGTGGCTCCTCTTGATGTGAGCGGCACTTTCCTGCTTCCTCTCGAGTGGAGACGGGTATGTCGCGGAACTTCTTGAGTTGCAGCAAGGGTGTGAAGGACCCTTTGGAAGTTCGAGAGGTAAGGTTTGATTAGCCTCGAGATACCTCAGCGGAAATGGGCTTCATGTCGCTTGGAGGGGGAGAACCTCCTGGATTTTCTCGAGTTGCGGCATGTGCTCTCGACTGACGACGGGACCTCAGGGACCCACTCTGGTGGCCTCAGGAAAGGCCAGTCCCCATTGCGAGTTGCTCGGGGGCCTCTCGGGATTCCTCTCCCGTCGATGCCGGGGCCTAAGACCTTGTGTGGAGTCAGTGCCGGAACCTGAGGATTCCTCTCCAGTGCCGACATGGATCTTCCGGGACTTCTGCAATCTCCCCAGAGGCGTAAGTACTCATCGCGAGTGGGGGCATGCACGTGCGCTTTCCTCCCGAGCTTAGCAGCAGTGTCACGCTTCCCTTTTCGTGGATCAAGGAATCTGTGGCTTTCCATCTAGACTTTCCCATGAGGCTTTCCCACGAGGCTTTCCCACAGGGCTTTCCCACGTGCCACGGTGTGTGAGTCGATCCTCGGCTTTAAAGTCGAGCAGTGAAGGGAAAACAGTTTTCCAGGAATGGACTGAGACATCTGGGGGACTCAGGGAATGGTGGCACGACCCTGGAGCTCCTCTCGCCTTTCCTGTGGAGAGCGCCTCCTCTTGAGATGCGAAGGGAACGCCGGGAATTCTTTCCTGACCACGCAGGGAACGTATCCCTCCTCTCGAGCCAGCAGGCGGAAACGGGGCCACTCTGGATATGGGCGGGACTCTCGGATTCCTCTTGAGTGGACACGGGTATGTCGGGGAACTTCTTGAGTTGCAGCAAGGTGTGAAGGACCCTTTGGAAGTTCCAGAGTTAAAGCGTGATTACCCCCTAGTTGCCTCACGGAAATGGGCCTCATCTCGCCTGGAGGGGAGAACCTCCTGGATTTTCTCGAGATGCGGCAGGTGCTCTCGACTTACGACCGGGGACCTCAGGGATCCCGCTCTGGTGGCCTCAGGAAAGGCCAGTCCCCATGCGAGTTGCTCGGGGCCTCTCGGGATTCCTGCTCCTCGTCGATGCTGGGGCCTAAGACCTTGTGTGGAGTCAGTGGCCGGAACCTGAGGATTCCTTTCCAGTGCAAACATGGATCTTAGGGTACTTCTGGAGTCTCCCCAGGGACAGCAGTCCTCGTCTCGAGAGGGGGCATGCACGTGCGCATTTCCTCCCGAGCTGTAGCAGCAGTGTCGCGATTCCTTTCTGCGTGGAACAAGGGATCAGGGTCTATTCCCTCGAGGCTTTCCCACGAGGCTTTCCCCACAGGGCTGTTTCAAGTGCCACCGTGGTGTGAGTCGATCCTCGGCTTGAAAGTCGAGGCAGTGAAGGGAAAACAGGTTTCCCTGAATGGACTGAGACACCTGGGGGACTCTGGGAATGGTGGCACGACCGTGGAAGTTCCTCTCGCTTTTCCTGTGGATATCGCCTCCTCTTGAGATGCGACGGGAATGACGGGAATTCTTTCCTGACCACACAGGGAAAGTATCCCTCCTCTCGAGCTGCGTGGCGGAATCGGGGCTCCTTGGATGTGGTCGAGACTCTCGTGCTTCCTCTCGAGTTGGAGACGGGTATGTCGGGGAACTTCTTGAGTTGAAGCAAGGGTGTGAAGGACCCTTTGGAAGTTCTCGACGTTAGGTGTGTTTCGCCTCGAGACGCCTCAGCGGAAATGGGCCTCATCTCGCCTGGAGGGGAGAACTCCTGGATTTTCTCGTGTTGCGGCTGGTGCTCTCGACTTTACGACGGGGACCTCAGGGACCCGCTCTGGTGGCCTCAGGAAAGGCCAGTCCCCATGCGAATTGCTCGGGGGCCTCTCCGGATTCCTCTCCCGTCGATGCCCGGGCCTAACACCTTGTGTGGAGTCGGTGCCGGAACATGAGGATTCCTCTCCAGTGCTGACATGGATCTTGGGGTACTTCTGGAGCCTCCACCGGGGATTCAGTCCTCGTCTAGACTTAGGTCATTCACGTGCACTTTCCTCCCGAGCTGTAGCAGCAGTGTCATGCTTCCCTTCGCGTGGATGAAGAAATCTGTGGCTTTAACTCGAGGTTTTCGCAGCAGGCTTTCCCACGAGGCTTTCCCACAGGGCTGTCCCACGTGCCACCGTGGTGTGAGTCGATCCTCGGCTTGAAAGTCGAGGCAGTGCAGGAAAAACTGGTTTCCCTGGAATGGACTGAGACATCTGGGGGACTCTGGGAATGGTGGCACGACCCTGGAGTTCCTCTCGCCTTTCCTGTGGAGAGCGCCTGCTCTTGAGATGCGACGGGAACGCCTGGAATTCTTTCCGGAGCACGCAGGAAAGGATCCCTCCTATCGAGCTAGGAGATGGAAACGGGGCTCCTCTGTATTGGGGCGGGACTCTTGTGCTTCCTCTTGAGTGGAGACGGGTATGTCGGGGAACTTCTTGAGTTGCAGCAGGGGTGTGAAGGACCCTTTGTAAGTTCCAGAGTTTAGGTGTGATTAGCCTCGAGACGCCTCAGCAGAAATTGGCCTCATCTCGCCTGCAGGGGAGAACCTCCTGGATGTTCTCGAGTTGCGGCAGGTGCTCTCGACTTACGACGGGGACCTCAGGGAACCCGCTCTGGTGGCCTCAGGAAAGGCCAGTCCTCATGCGAGTTGCTCGGCGCGCCTGTCGGGATTCCTCTCCCATCGATGCCAGGGCCTAAGACCTTGTGTGGAGTCGGTGCCGGAACCTGAGGATTCCTCTCCAGTGCAGACATGGATATTGGCGTACTTCTGGAGTCTCCCCAGGGGGAATCAGTCCTCGTCTCGAGTGGGGGCATGCACGTGCGCTTTCCTCCAGAGCTGTAGCAGCAGTGTCACGCTTCCCTTCACGTGGATTTAGGGATCAGGTGCTTTCCATCGAGGCTTTCCCACGAGGCTTTCCCACGAGGCTTTCCCACAGGGCTGTCCCTCGTGTCACCGTGGTGTGAGTCGATCCTCGGCTTGAAATTCGAGGCAGTGCAGGGAAAAGAGGTTTCCCCTGGAATGGACGCAGACATCTGGGGAACTCTGGGAATGGTGGCACGACCCTGGAGTTCGTCTCACCTTTCCTGTGGAGAGCGCCTCCTCTTGAGATGCCACGGAAACGCCGGGAATTCTTTCCTGAGCACGCAGGGAAAGGATCCCTCCTCTCGAGGTAGGAGGCGGAAACGGGGCTACTGTCGATGTGGGTGGGGCTTCGTGCTTCCTCTCGAGTGGAGACGAGTATGTCGGGGAACTTCTTGAGTTGCAGCAAGGGTGTGAAGGACCCTTTGGAAATTCCAGAGGTTAGGTGTGATTAGCCTCGAGACACCTCAGCGGAAATGGGCCGCATCTCGCCTGGAGGGGAGAACGTCCTGAATGTTCTCGAGTTGCAGCAGGTGCTCTCGACTTACGACGGGGACCTCAGGGACCCGCTCTGGTGGCCTCAGGAAAGGCCAGTCCCTATGGGAGTTGCCAGGGGACCTCTCGGAATTCCTCTCCCGTCGAAGCTGGGGCCTAAGATATTGTGCGGAGTGGGTGCCGGTACCTGAGGATTCCTCTCCAGTGCTTACGTGGATCTTGGGGTACTTCTGGAGTCTCCCCATTGGAGTCAGTCCTCGACTCGAGTGGGGCATGCACGTGCGTTTTCCTCTCGAGCTGTAGCAGCAGTGTCACACTTCCATTCGCGTGGATCAAGGGATCTGTGGCTTTCCCTCGAGGCTTTCCCACGAGGCTTTCCCACGAGGCTTTCCCACAGGGCGGTCCCACGTGCCACCGTGGTGTGAGTCGATCCTCGGCTTGAAAGTCGAGGCAGTGCAGGGAAATCAGGTTTCCCTGGAATGGACTGAGACATCCAGGGGACTCTGGGAATGGTGGCACGACCCTCGAGTTCCTCTCGCCTTTACTGTGGAGAGCGCCTCCTCTTGAGATGCGACGGGAACGCCGGGAATTCTTTCCCGAACACGCAGGGAAAGGATCCCTCCTCTCGAGCTAGGAGGCGGAAACGGGGCTCATCTGGATGTGGGCGGGACTCTCGTGCTTCCTCTCGAGTGGAGACGGGTATGTCGGGGAACTTCTTGAGTTGCAGCAAGGGGTGTGAATGACCCTTTGGAAGTTCCAGATGTTAGATGTGATTAGCCTCGAGACGCCTCAGCGGAAATGGGCCTCATTTCGCCTGGAGGGGAGAACCTCCTGGATTTTCTCGAGTTGCGGCAGGTGCTCTCGACTTACGACGGGGACCTCAGGGACCCGCTCTGGTGGCCTCAGGAAAGGCCAGTCCCCTTTCGAATTGCTCGGGCACTCTCAGGATTCCTCTCCAGTCGATGCCGGTGCCTAAGACCTTGTGTGGAGTCGGTGCCGGAACCTGAGGATTCCTCTCCAGTGCTGACATGGATCCTGGGGTACTTCTGGAGTCTCCCCAGGGGAGTCAGTCCTCGTCTCGAGTGGGGGCGTGCACGTGCGCTTTCCTCCCGAGCTGTAGCAGCACTGTCACGCTTCCCTTCGCGTGGATCAAGGGATCTGTGGCTTTCCCTCGAGGTTTTCCCTCGAGGCTTTCCCACGAGGCTTTCCCACGAGGCTTTCCCACAGGGCTGTCCCACGTGCCACCGTGGTGTGAGTCGATCCTCGGCTTGAACGTCCAGGCAGTGCAGGGAAAACAGGTTTCCCTGGAATGGACTGAGACATCTGGGGGACTCTGGGAATGGTGCCACGACCCTTGATTCCCTCTCGCCTTTCATGTGGGAGAGCGCTGCCTCTTGAGATGCCACCGGGAACGCCAGGAATTCTTCCCGACCCTGCAGGGAAAGGATCCCTCCTCTCGAGCTAGGAGGCGGTAACGGGGCTCCTCTGGACGTGGGCGGGACGCTCGTGCTTCCTCTCGAGTGGAGACGGGTATGTCCGGGAACTTCTTGAGTTGCAGGAAGGGTGTGAAGGACCCTTTGTAAGTTCCAGAGGTTAGGTGTGATTAGCCTTGAAACAGCTCAGCGGAAATGGGCCTCATCTCGCCTGGAACGGAGAACCTCCTGGATTTTCTCAAGTTGCGGCAGGTGCTCTGGACTTAGGACGGGGAACACAGGGACCCGCTCTGGTGGCCCCAGGAAAGGCCAGTACCCATGCGAGTTGCTCGGGGGCCTCTCGGGATTCCTCTCCTTTCGATACCGCCTAAGACCTTTGCTGAGTGGAGTCCGGAACCTGAGGATTCCTCTCCAGTGCTGAAATGGA
>NW_017205279.1:0-5344 GCF_001704415.2 Capra hircus
ATGGATGTTCAGGCTGTTGGCTGGGCCGCACAACTTCAGGGTCCCCCCGAGAGGAAACAGGCGCCCTGTGCCCCTAGGTCCGATATGCAGGTTAACACACAGGGTGTGTCCCCGTAGGAGCCAAGAATTTTCTGGACAGACCTAGGCTCACTAGAGCTCTCCTACAGGGCAAAAGGGGTAGAACAGACTGTGGATGTGACTCTGCCTTTCCCAGCGAGCATGGGGCCCTCCCTACGGCCCCGGGCTCCAGGGAAAATTGTCGCTTGAAAAATGACCTCCAAGAAGCGCTTTTCCAGCAGGCTGGGATGCAGAGTTCACAGGATGCGGGGAAAGTGATCGTCCTTCAGGGAAGAAGAGGCAGCCACCCAGTGTGTGTTTGCAAGCCTGTATTTGGAAGAAACTGGTTAGCTCCTTCAAGGGGAGACCTCCAGGTCTGCTCAGAGGAACCGAAATTCCAGAGGCAGCACCATGCATCTCCCTGTCCTTTCTGAGCCTTGGAAAGACATTTCTAGCTTATAGCGTATTGCTCATGAAGAAGCAGAGATGCAGGAATGTGTCAGACATGACTGGGTGCCTTCCTGGGTTCAGCTCCGTGAGGGGCCTTTCCACTCAAAGTAGGTCCATGCCTCCTTGGGGAGGAAGTGGGGCCCGCTTGCCTCCAAATTGCCAAAGGCTGGAACAAAGCTAGTTCTATCAGAGGTAAGAAAGAGCAATTGGATGGATGTGGAAGCTGTTGCTGGCCGCACTGCTTCAGGCCCCCACCCCTCCGCCCCGAGAGAAAACAGCGCCCCTGTGGCCCCTAGGTCCTGGATGCAGTTTCACACATAGAATGTGTCCCCATAGGAGCCAAGAATTTTCCTGACAGACCTAGGCTCACTAGAGCTCTCCTACAGAGCAAAGGGGATGGGACAGATGTGTGGCTGTGGCTCTGCTTTCCCTGGGAGTGTGGAGCCGCTCCCTATGGCCCCGGGCTCCAGGGGAAGTTGCCCCTGAATAATGACCTCCAAGAAGCGCTTTTCCAACTGGCTGAGACGTGGAGTTCTCAGGATGCAGGGAAAGCGAGTGTCCTTCGGGGAAGCAAAGGCAGTCACCTGTTATCATGACTTACTAGAATAGTAGGTACCTTCTCCGGTTGGGCAGAGGCCTTCCCTACCTGATCTGAAAAAGAAAATGAAGTAGCTCGCTGATTTGAGAAATAATTCCCAGACTTGGGTTTCCAACCAGTATAGAATCCGACAATGGCCCTGTCTTTGTAGCCGCGTTAATTAACAGGTATGTGAAGCTCTAAATATCAGTGGAAATTACATACAGCATATAGGCCCCAGTGTTCTGGAATGGTGGAAAGAAACAACCAAACTCTTGAAGAGACACTTTCAAAATGGATCATAGAGACTGACTGTACGTGGATGGGCTTGCTTCCGGCAGACTTACTCATATTACGGGTAACCGCACGTTCCCAGTTGTTGTCCTTATGAAATTTTCTATGGGAGACCCCCCTCCCACAGTGAGGCAGGTGTTAGCAGATTTGCCACAAGTAAGGGGGTGGGATTTCACAGCAGATGGAACAATTAGGTAAGGTAATAAATCAGGTAACTAAGTTTGTATAAAAAAAGAATATCATTCCCCCTTGAGGAACAGATTCATGAATTTGTGCTCAGTGATCAGGTGTGGCTCAATGACTGGAAACACAATTCCTTGGCCTGACATCGGAAAGGTCCTTTTACTGTTGTTTTAGCCACAATTCTGAAAGAGATGGGAATACCAGACCACCTAACCTGCCTCTTGAGAAATCTGGATGAAGGTCAGGAAGCAACAGTTAGAGCAGGACACATGGAACAACAGACTGGTTCCAAAAAGGAAAAGGAGTATGTCAAGGCTGTATATTGTCACCTGTTTATTTAACTTCTATGCAGAGTACATCATGAAAAATGCTGGGATGGAAGATACATAAGCTGGAATCAAGATTGCCGGTAGAAATATCAATCAACTTAGATATGCAGATGACACCACCATTATGGCAGAACGTGAAGAGGAACGGGTATGTCGGGGAACTTCTTGAGTTGCAGCAAGGGTGTGAAGGACCCATTGGAAGTTCCAGAGGTTAGGTGTGGTTAGTCTCGAGATGCCTCAGCGGAAATGGGCCTCATGTCGCCTGGAACGGAGAGGCTCCTGGATATTCCCGAGTTTCAGCAGGTGCTCTCGAGTTACGACAGGGATTCAGGGACCCGCTCTGGCGGCCCGCAGGAAAGGCCAGTTATCATGCGTGTTGCTAGGGGCCTCTCGTGATTCCTCTCCCGTCGATGCCGGGGCCTAAGACCTTGTGTGGAGTCGGGGCCGGAAGCTGAGGATTCCTCTCCAGTGCTGACATGGATTTTGGGGTACTTCTGGTCTCCACAAAGGAGTCGGGCCTCGTCTCGAGTGGGGGCATGAGCGTGCCCTTTCCTCCCATGCTGTAGCAGCAGTGTCACGCTTCCCCTTGCGTGGACCAAGGGATCTGTGGCTTTCCCTCGAGTCTTTCCCACGAGGCTTTCCCACAGGGCTGTCCCACGTGTCACGGTGGTGTGAGTCGATCCTCGGCATGAAAGCCAAGGCAGTGCAGGGAAAACAGGTTCCTGTGGAACGGACTGAGATATCTGGGGGAGACTTGGAATGGTGGCACGACCCTGCATTTCCTCTTCCCTTTCCTTTGGAGAGCGCCTCCTCTTGAGATGCGATGGGAATGCCGGGAATTCTTTCCCGACCAAGCAGGGAAAGGATCCGTCCTCTCGAGTTATGAGCCGGAAACGGAGCTCCTCTGGACGTGGGCGGGACCCTCGTGCTTCCTCTTGAGTGGAAACGGGTATGTCGGGGAACTTCTTGAGTTGCAGCATGGCTGTGAAAGACTCTTTGGAAGTTCCAGAGGTCAAGTGTGATTAGCCTCGAGACACCTCAGTGGAAACGGGCCTCATCTCGCCTGCAGGGAGAGCCTCCTGGATTTTACCGAGTTGCGGCAGGTGCTCTTGACTTACGACGGGGACTTCATGGACCCGCTCTGGTGACCTCAGGAAAGGCCAGTCCCCATGCGAGTTGCTAGAGGGCCTGTCGCTGTTCCTCTCCCATCGATGCCAGGGCCTAAGACATTGTGTGGAGTCGGGGCCGGAACCTGAGGATTCCTCTCCAGGGCTGACATGCATCTTGGGGTACTTCTGGATTCTCCCCAGGGGAGTCAGTCCTCGTCTCGAGTGGGGCATGCACGTGCGCTTTCCTCCCAAGCTGTAGCAGCAGTGTCACGCTTCCCTTCCCGTGTATCCTAGGATCAGTGGCTTTCCTTCAAGGCTTTCCACGAGGCTTTCCATGACGCTTTCCCACCAGGCTTTCCCACGAGGCTTTCCTACAGTGATGTCCCACGTGCCACCGTGGTGTCAGTTGATCCTCGGCTTGAAAGTCGAGGCAGTGCCGGGAAATCAGGCTTCCGTGGAATGGACTGAGACATCTGGAGGATCTGGGAATGGTGGCACGACCCTGGAGTTCCTCTCGCCTTTCCTGTGGAGAGCGCCCCTCTTGAGATGTGACGGGAACGCCGGGAATTCTTTCCCGACCACACAGGGAAAGGATCCCTCCTCTCGAGCTAGGAGGCGGAAACGGGGCTCCTCTGGATGTGGGCGGGACTCTCGTGCTTCCTCTCGAGTGGAAACGGGTATGTCGGGGAACTTCTTCTTGAGTTGCAGAAAGGGTGTGAAGGACCCTTTGGAACTTCCAGAGGTTAGGTGTGATTAGCCTCGAGACATCTCAGCAGAAATGGGCCTCATCTCGCCTGGAAGGGAGAACCTCCTGGATTTTCTCAGTTGCGGCAGGCGCTCTCGACTTACGACGGGGTCCTCAGGGACCCGCTCTGGTGGCCTGAGGAAAGGCCATTCCCATGCGAGTTGCTCGAGGGCCTTTCGGGATTCCTCTCCCATCGATGCCCAGGCCTAAGACCTTGTGCGGTGTCGGTTCCGGAACCTGAGGATTCCTCTCCAGTGCTGACATGGATCTTGGGCTACTTCTGGAGTCTCCCCAGGGAAGTCAGTCCTCGTCTCGTGTGGGGCAGGCAGGTGCGCTTTCCTCCAGAGCTGTAGCAGCAGTGTCACGGTTCCGTTCGCGTGGATCAAGGGATCTGTGGCTTTCCCCTCGAGGCTTTCACACGAGGCTTTGCCACGAGGCTTTCCACAGGGCTGTCCCTCGTGCCACCGTAGTGTGAGTCGATCCTCGGCTTGAAATTCGAGGCAGTGCAGGGAAAACAGGTTTCCCTGGAATGCACTGAGACATCTGGGGGACTCTTGAAATGGTGGCAAGACCTTGGAGTTCCTCTCGCCTTTTCTGTGGAGAGCGCCTCCTCTTGAGATGCGACGGGAACGCCGGGAATTCTTTCCCGACCAGGCAGGGAAAGGATCCCTCCTCTCGAGCTAGTAGGCGGAAACGGGGCTCCTCTGGATTTGGGCGGACTCTCGTGCTCCTCTCGAGTGGAGACGGGTATGTCGAGGAACTTCTTGAGTTGCAGTAAGGGTGTGAAGGACCCTTTGGAAGTTCCAGAGGATAGGTGTGATTAGCCTCGAGACTCCTCAGCGGAAATGGGCCTCATCTCGCCTGGAGGGGAGAACCTCCTGGATTTTCTCGAGTTGTGGCAGGTGCTCTCGACTTACGACGGGGACCTCAGGGACCCGCTCTGGTGGCCTCAGGAAAGGCCAGTCCCCATGCGAGTTGCTCGGGGCCTCTCGGGATTCCTCTCCCGTCGATGCCGGGGTCCTAAGACCTTGTGTGGAGTCGGTGCCGGAACCTGAGGATTCCTCTCCAGTGCTGACATGGATCTTGGGGTACTTCTGGAGTCTCCCCAGGGGAGTCAGTCCTCGTCTCGAGTGGGGCATGCACGTGCGCTTTCCTCCCGAGCTGTAGCAGCAGTGTCACGCTTCCCTTCGCGTGGATCAAGGGATCTGTGGCTTTCCTCGAGGCTTTCCCATGAGGCTTTCCCACGAGGCTTTCCCACAGGCAGGGCTGTCCCACGTGCCACCGTGGTGTGAGTCGATCCTCGGCTTGAAAGTCGAGGCAGTGCAGGGAAAACAGGTTTCCCTGGAATGGACTGAGACATCTGGGGGACTCTGGGAATGGTGGCACGACCCTGGAGTTCCTCTTGCCTTTCCTGTGGAGAGTGCCTCCTCTTGAGATGCGACGGGAACGCCGGGAATTCTTTCCCGATCACGCAGGGAAAGGATCCCTCCTCTCGAGCTATGATGCGGAAACGGGGCTCCTCTGGATGTGGGCGGGACTCTCGTGCTTCCTCTCGAGTGGAGACGGGTATGTCGGGGAACTTCTTGAGTGCAGCAGGTTG
>NW_017205280.1:0-5344 GCF_001704415.2 Capra hircus
TCCTCGGCTTGAAAGTTGAGGCAGTGCAGGGAAGACGGAGACATCTGGTTGACTCTCGGAATGGTGGCACGACCCTGGAGGTTCCTCTCGCCTTTCCTGTGGAGAGCGCCTCCTCTTGAGTTGTGACGGGAATGCCGGGAATTCTTTCCTGACCACACGCAGGGAAAGGATCCCTCCTCTCGAACTAGGAGACGGAAACGGGGCTCCTCTGGATGTGGGGGGACTCTCGTGCTTCCTCTCAAGTGGAGACGGGTATGTCGGGGAACTTATTGAGTTGCAGCAAGGGTGTGAAGGACCCATTGGAAGTTCCAGATGTTAGATGTGATTAGCCTCGAGACGCCTCTGCAGAATGGGCCTCATCTCGCCTGGAGAGGAGAACCTTCTGGATTTTCTCGAGTTGCGGCAGGAGCTCTCGCCTTACGACGGGACCTCAGGGACCCCGCTCTGGTGGCCTGAGGAAAGACCAGTCCCCATGTGAGTTGATCGGGGCTCTCGGGAATTCCTCTCCCGTCGATGCTGGGCCTAAGACCTAGTGTGGATTCAGTGCCGGAAGCTGGGGATTCCTCTCCAGTGCTGACATGGATCTTGGGGTACTTCTGGAGTCTCCCCAGGGGAGTCAGTATTCGTCTCGAGTGGGGGCATGCACGTGCGCTATCCTCCCGAACTCTAGCAGCAGTGTCGCGCTTCCCTTCGCGTGGATCAAGGGATCTGTGGCTTTCCTCGAGGCTTTCGAGGCTTTCCCACGAGGCTTTCCCAGGCTTTCCCACAGGGCTGTCCCACGTGCCACCGTGGTGTGAGTCGATCCTCGCTTGAAATTCGAGCAGTGCAGGGAAAACAGTTTTCCTGGAATGGACTGAGACTTCTGGGGGACTCTGGGAATGTGGCACGACCCTGGAGTTCCTCTCGCCTTTCCTGTGGAGAGCGCCTCCTCTTGAGATGCGACGGAAACGCCGGAATTCTTTCCCAAGCACGCAGGGAAAGGATCCCTCCTCTCGAGCTAAGAGGCGGACACGGGGCTCCTCTGGATGTGGGCGGGACTCTAGTGCTTCCTCTCGAGTGGAGACGGGTATGTCGGGGAACTTCTTGAGTTGCAGCAAGGGTGTGAAGGTCCCTTTGGAAGTTCCAGATGTTAGATGTGATTAGCCTCCAGACCCTTCAGCGGAAATGGGCCTTAACTCGCCTGGAGGGGAGAACCTTCTGGATTTTCTCCAGTTACGGCAAGTGCTCTCGACTTTCGACGGGGACCTCAGGGACCCGCTCTGGTGGCCTCAGCAAAGGCCAGTCCCCATGCGAATTGCACGGGCGCCTCTCGGGAATCCTCTCCCATCGATGTCGGGGCCTAAGACCTTGTGTGGAGTCGGTGTCGGAACCTGAGGATTCCTCTCCAGTGCTGACATGGACCTTGGGTATTTCTGGAGTCTCCCCAGGAGAGTAAGTCCTCGACTTGAGTGGGGGCATGCACGGTGCCCTTTCCTCCCAAGCTGTAGCAGCAGTATCCACGCTTCCCTTCGCGTGGATCAAGGGATCTGTGGCTTTCCCTCGAGGCTTTCCCACGAGGCATTCCTACAGGGCTTTCCCACGTGCCACCATGGTGTGAGTCGATCCTCGCCTTGAAAGTCGAGGCAGTGCAGGGAAAACAGGTTTCCCTGGAATGGAATGAGACATCTGGGGGACTCTGGGAATGGTGGCACGACCTGGAGTTCCTTTCGCCTTTCTTGTGGAGAGCGCCTCCTCTTGAGATGCGACGGGAACGCCGGGAATTCTTTCCCG
The DNA here is from genome assembly GCF_001704415.2 of Capra hircus. Lineage (NCBI taxonomy): Eukaryota > Metazoa > Chordata > Mammalia > Artiodactyla > Bovidae > Capra > Capra hircus. The sequence goes on from NW_017205280.1 coordinate 1,771, forward strand.
AGCACGCATGGAAAGGATCCATCCTCTCGAGCTAGGAGGCGAAACGGGGCTCCTCTGGATGTGGGCGGAACTCTCGTGCTTCCTCTCGAGTGGAGACGGGTATGTCGGGGAACTTCTTGAGTTGCAGCAAGGGTTGAAGGAACCTTTGGAAGTACCAGAGGTTAGGTGTGATTAGCCTCGAGACGCCTCTGCGGAAATGGGCCTCATCTCGCCTGGAGGGAGAACGTCCTGGATTTTCTCGAGTTGCGGCAGGTGTTCTCGACTTACGACGGGGACCTCAGGGACCCGTTCTTTGGCCTCAGGAAAGGCCAGACCACATGCGAGTTGCTCGTGGGCCTCTCGGGATTCCTCTCCCTTCGATGCCGGGGCCTAAGACCTTGTGTGGAGTCGGTTCCGGAATCTGAGGATTCCTCTCCAGTGATGACATGGATCTTGGGGTACTTCTGAAGTCTCCCCCGGGGAGTCAGTCCTCATCTCGAGTGCTGGCATGCACCGTGCGCTTTCCTCCCGATTTGTGGCAGCAGTGTGGCGCTTCCATTTCGCGTGGATCAAGGGATCTGTGGCCTTTCATCGAGGCTTTCCCAGGAGGCTTTCACACGAGGCTTTCCCACGAGGCTTTCCCAAAGGGCTGTCCCACGTGCCACCGTGGTTTTAGTCGATCCTCGGCTTGAAGGTGGGAGGCAGTGCAGGTAAAACAGGTTTCCCTGGAATGGACTGAGACATCTGGGGGACTCTGGGAATGGTGGCACGACCCTGGAGTTCCTCTCGCCTTTCCTGTGGAGAGGGCCTGCTCTTGAGATGCGACGGAAACGCCGGGAATTCTTTCCCGAACACGCTGGGGAAAGGATCCCTCCTCTCGAGATAGGAGGCGGAAACGGGACTCCTCTGGATGTTGGCGGGACTGTCGTGCATCCTCTCGAGTGGAGACCGGTATGTCGGGAAACTTCTTGAGTTGCAGCAAGGGTGTGAAGGACCCTTTGGTAGTTCCAGAGGTTAGGTGTCATTAGTCTGGAGACGCCTCAGCGGAAATGGGCCTCATCTCGCCTGGAGGGGAGAACCTCGTGGATTTTCTCGAATTGCGGCAGGTGCTCTCGACTTACGACGGGGACCTCAAGGACCCGCTCTGGTGCCTCAGGAAAGGCCAGTCCCCATGCGAGTTGCTCGTGGGCCCTCTCGGGATTCCTCTCCCGTCTATGCCGGGGCCTAAGACCTTGCGTGGAGTCGGTGGCCGGAACCTGAGGATTCCTCTGCAGTGCTGATATGGATCTTCGGGGTACTTCTGGAGTCTCCCCAGTGGAGACGGTCCTCGTCTCGAGTGGGGGCATGCACGTGCGCTTTCTTCCCGAGCTGTATCAGCAGGGTCACGCTTCCCTTCGCGTGGATCAACGGATCTGTGGCTTTCCCTCCAGGCTTTCCCTCGAGGCTTTCCCACGAGGCTTTCCCACGAGGATTTCCCACAGGGCTGTCCCACGTGCCACCGTGGTGAGATCGATCCTCGGCTTGAATGTCGAGGCAGTGCAGGGAAAAAAGTTTTCCCTGGAATGGACGGAGACATCTGGGGGACTCTCGGAATGGTGGCACGACCCTGGTGTTCCTCTCGCCTTTCCTGTGGAGAGCGCCTGCTCTTGAGAAGCGACGGGAACGCCGGGAATTCTTTCCTGAACACGCAGGGAAAGGATCCCTCCTCTCGAGGTAGGAGGCGGAAATGCGACTCCTCTGAATGTGGGTGGGACTCTCGTGCTTCCTCTCGAGTACAGACGGGTATGTCGGGGAACTTCTTGAGTTGCAGCAAGGGTGTGAAGGACCCTTTGGAAGTTCCAGATGTTAGATGTGATTAGCCTCGAGACGGCTCAGCGGAAATGGGCCTCATCTCGCCTGGAGGGGAGAACCTCCTGGATTTTCTCGAGTTGCGGCAGGTGCTCTCGACTTACGACGGGGACCTCAGGGACCCGCTCTGGTGGCATCAGGAAAGGTCAGTTCCCAAGCGAGTTGCTCGGGGGCCTCTCGGGATTCCTCTCCTGTCGATGCTGGGGCCTAAGACCTTGTGTGCAGTCAGTGCCGGAACCTGAGGATTCCTCTCCAGTGCTGACATGGATATGGGGTACTTCTGTAGTCTCCCCAGGGGAGTCAGTCTTCGTCTCGAGTGGGGACATGCACGTGCGCTTTCCTCCCGAGCTGTAGCAGCAGTGTCGCGCTTCCCTTCTCGTGGATCAAGGGATCTGTGGCTTTCCCTCGAGGCTTTCCCACGAGGCTTTCCCATAGGGCTGTCCCACGTGCCACCGTGGTGTGAGTCGATCCTCGGCTTGAAAGTCGAGGCAGTGCAGGGAAACCAGTTTTCCCTGGAATGGACTGAGACATCTGGGGGACTCTGGGAATGGTGGCACGACCCTGGAGTTCCTCTCGACTTTCCTGTCGAGAGCGCTTCCTCTTGAGATGCGACGGGAACTCCGGGAATTCTTTCCCGAGCACGCAGGGAAAGGATCCCTCCTCTCGAGCTAGGAAGCGGAAACGGAGCTCCTCTGGATGTGGGCGGAACTCTCCTGCTTCTTCTAGAGTGGAGACGTGTAAATGGGGGAACTTCCTGAGTTGCAGCGAGTGTGTGAAGGACCCTTTGGAAGTTCCAGAGGTGAGGTGTGATTAGCCTCAAGACGCCTCAGTGGAAATGGGCCTCATGTCGCCTGGAGGGGAGAACCTCCTGGATTTTCTCGAGGTGTGGCAGGTGCTCTCCGACGTACGACGTGGACCTCAGGGACCCACTCTGGTGGCCTCAGGAAAGGCCAGTACCCAAGAGAGTTGCTTGGGGTCCCCTCGAGATTTCTCTCCCGTCGAAGCTGGGGCCTAAGACCTTTTGTGGAGCCAGTGCCGGAACCTGTAGATTCCTCTCCAGTGCTGACATGGATCTTGGGGTAAATTCTGGAGTCTCCCCAGGGGAGTCAGTCCTCCTCTCGAGTGGGGAATGCACGTGTGCTTTCCTCCCGAGCTGTAGCAGCAGTGTCACGCTTCCCTTCGCGTGGATCAAGGGATCTGTGGCTTTCCCTCGAGGCTTTCCCACGAGGCTTTCCCACAGGGCTGTCCCACAGGGCTGTCCCACGTACCACCGTGTCTTAGTCGATCCTCGGCTTGAAAGTCGAGGCAGTGAAGGGAAAACATGTTTCCCTGGAATGGACTGAGACATCTGGGGACTCTGGGAATGGTGGCACGACTCTGGAGTTCCTCTCGCCTTTCCCTGTGGAGAGCGCCTCCTCTTGAGATGCGACAGGAATGCGGGGAATTCTTTCCCCACCACGCAGGGAAAGGATCCCTCCTCTCGAGCTAGGAGGCGGAAATGGGGCTCCTCTGGATGTGGGCGGGACTCTCGTGCTTCCTCTCGAGTGGAGACGGGTATGTCGGGGAACTTCTTGAGTTGCAGCAAGGGTGTGAAGGACCCTTTGGAAGTTCCAGATGTTAGATGTGATTAGCCTCGAGACGGCTCAGCGGAAATGGGCCTCATCTCGCTGGAGGGAGAATCCCTGGATTTTCTCGAGTTGCGGCAGGTGCTCTCGACTTACGACGGGGACCTTCAGGGACCCTCTCT
>NW_017205281.1:0-5343 GCF_001704415.2 Capra hircus
CCCTACTCGTGAAAATCCAGGAGGTTTCTCCCTCCAGGCGAGATGAGCCCATTTCGCTGAGGCGTCTCGAGGCTAATTCACCTAACCTCTGGAACTTCCAAAGGGTCCTCACACCTTGCTGCAACTCAAGAAGTTCCCCATACCCGTCTCACTCGAGAGGAAGCACGAGAGTCCCGCCCACATCCAGAGGAGCCCCGTTTCTGCCTGCTATCTCGAGAGGAGGGATCCTTTCCCCTGCGTGGTGGGAAAGAATTCCCCGCGTTCCTGTCGCATCTCAAGAGGAGGCACTCTCCACAGGAAAGGCGAGAGGAATCCAGGGTCGTGCCACCATTCCCCGAGTCCCCCAGATGTCTCAGTCCATTTCAGGGAAACCTGTTTTCCCTGCACTGCTTCCACTTACAACCAAGGATCGACTCACACCACGGTGGCACGTGGGAGAGCCCTGTGGGAAAAGCTCGAGTGAAAGCCACAGAACCCTTGATCCACGCGAAGGGAAGCGCGACACTGCTGCTATAGCTCGGAGGAAGCGCACGTGCATGCCCCACTGGAGACGAGGGCTGACTCCCCTGGGGAGACTCCAGAAGTACCCCAGATCCATGTCGGCACTGGAGAGGAATCGTCAGGTTCCGGCACCAACTCCACACAAGGACTTAAGCCCCGGCATCGACGGGAGAGGAATCCCGAGAGGCCCGCGAGCATCTCGCATGGGGACCTAGGCCACCAGAGCGGGTCCCTGAGGTCCCCGTCGTAAGTCGAGAGCACCTGCCGCAACTCGAGAAAATCCAGGAGGTTCTTCCCCTCTAGGCGAGATGAGGCCCATTTCCAATGCGGCGTCTCGAGGCTAATCACACCAAACCTCTGGAAACTTCCACAAGGTTCTTCACACCCTTGCTGCAACTCAAGAAGTTCCCCAACATACCCGTCTCCACTCGAGAGGAAGCACGAGAGTCCCACCCACATCCAGAGGAGCCCGTTTCTGCCTGCTATCTCGAGAGGAGGGATCCTTTCCCTGCGTGGTGGGGAAAGAATTCCCGGCGTTCCCGTCGCATCTCAAGAGGAGGCGCTCTCCACAGGAAAGGCGAGAGGAACTACAGGGTCGTGCCTCCATTCCCAGGGTCCCCCAGATGTCTCAGTCCATTCCAGGGAAACCTGTTTTCCCTGCACTGCCTCGACTTTCAAGCCGAGGATCGACTCACACCACGGTGGCACGTGGGACAGCCCTGTGGGAAAGCCTCGTGGGAAAGCCTCCGTGGGAAAGCCTCGAGGGAAAGCCACAGATCCCTTGATCCCCGCAAAGGGAAGCATGACACTGCTGCTACAGCTCGGGAGGAAATCCCACGTGCAGGCCCCCACTAGAGACGAGGACTGACTCCCCTGGGGAGAATCCAGAAGTACCCCAAGATCCATGTCAGCACTGGAGAGGAATCCTCAGGTTCCGGCACCGAATCCACACAAGGTCTTAGGCCCCGGCATCGACGGGAGAGGAATCCCGAGAGGCCCCCGAGCAACTCACATGGGGACTGGCCTTTCCTGAGGCCACCATTTCGGGTCCCTGAGGTGCCCGTCGTAAGTCGAGAGCACGCTGCCGCAACTCGAGAAATTCCAGGAGGTTCTCCCCTCCAGGCGAGATGAGGCCCATTTCCGCCGTGGTGTCTCGAGGCTAATCACAACTAAACCCTGGAACTTCCAAAGGGTCCTTCACACCCTTGCTGCAACTCAAGAAGTTCCCCGACATACCCGTCTCCACTCGAGAGGAAGCACGAGAGTCCCGCGCATATCCAGAGGAGCCCCGATTCCGCCTCCTATTCGAGAGGAGGGATCCTTTCCCTGCGTGGTCGGGAAAGAATTCCCGGCATTCCCGTCGCATCTCAAAAGGAGGTGCTCTCCACAGGAAAGGCGAGAGGAACTCCAGGGTCGTGCCACCATTCCCAGACTCCCCCAGATGTCTGAGTCCATTCAGGGAAACCTGTTTTCCCTGAACTGCCTCGACTTTCAAGCCGAGGATCGACTCACACCAGGGTGGCACGTGGGACAGCCCTGTGGGAAAGCCTCGTTGGAAACACTCGTGGGGAAGCCTCGAGGGAAAGACACAGATCCCTTGATCCTCGCGAAGGGAAACGTGACACTGCTGCTACAGTTCGGGAGGAAAGCGCACGTGCATGCCCCCACTCGAGACGAGGACTGACTCCACTGAGGAGACTCCACAAGTACCCCAAGATCCATGTCAGCACTGGAGAGGAATCCTCAGGTTCCGGCATCGACTCCACACAAGGTCTTAGGCCCTGGCATCGACGGGAGAGGAATCCCGAGAGGCCCCGAGTAACTAGCATGGGGACTGGCCTTTCCTGAGGCCACCAGAGCGGGTCCCTGAGGTCCCCGTCGTAAGTCGAGAGCACCTGCCGCAACTCGAGAAAATCCAGGAGGTTCTCATCTCCAGGCGAGATGAGGCCCATTTCCGCTGAGGCGTCTCGAGGCTAATCACACCTAACTCTCTGGAACTTCCAAACGGTCTTTCACACCCTTCCTGCAACTCAAGAAGTTCCCCGACATACCCGTCTCCACTCGAGAGGAAGCACGAGAGTCCCGCCCACATCCAGAGTATCTCCGTTTCCGCCTACTAGCTCGAGAGGAGGGATCCTTTCCCTGAGTGGTCGGGAAAGAATTCCGGCATTCCCGTCGCATCTCAAGAGGAGGCGCTCTCCTCAGGAAAGGCGAGAGGAACTCCAGGGTCGTGCCACCATTCCCAGAGTCCCCCAGATGTCTCAGTCCATTCAGGCAAACCTGTTTTCCCTGTACTGCCTCGACTTTCAAGCCTAGGATCGACTCACACCACGGTGGCACGTGGGACAGCCCTGTGGGAAAGCCTCGTGGGAAAGCCTCGTGGGAAAGCCTCAAGCGAAAGCCACAGATCCCTTGGTCCACGCCTATGGAATCGTTACACTGCTGCTACAGCTCGGGAGGAAAGCGCACGTGCATGCCCCTACTGGAGACGAGGACTGACTCCACTGGGGAGACTCCAGAAGTACCCCAAGATCCATGTCGGCACTGGAGAGGAATCGTCAGGTTCCGGCAACAACTCCACACAAGGTCTTAGGCCCCGGCATCGACGGGAGAGGAATCCCGAGAGGCCCCCGAGCAACTCGCATGGGGAACTGGCCTTTCCTGAGGCCACCAGAGCGGGTCCCTGAGGTCCCCGTCGTAAGTCGAGAGCACCTGCCGCAACTACGAGAAAATCCAGGAGATTCTTCCCTCCTGGCGAGATGAAGCCCATTTCCGCTGAGGCGTCTCGAGTCTAATCACACCTAAACGTCTCGAACAGCCAAAGGGTCCTTCACACCCTTGCTGCAACTCAACAAGTTCCCCGTCATACCCGTCTCCACTCGAGAGGATGCACGAGAGTTCTGCCCACATCCAGAGGAGCCCCAATTCCGACTCCTAGCTCGAGAGGCGGGATCCTGTCCCTGCGTGGTCGGGAAAGAATTCCCGGCGTTCCCGTCGCATCTCAAGAGGAGGCGCTCTCCACAGGAAAGGCGAGAGGAACTCCAGGGTCGTGCCACCATTCCCAGAGTCCCCCAGATGTCTCAGTCCATTCCAGGGAAATCTGTGTTCCCTGCACTGCCTCGACTTTCAAGCCGAGGATCGACTCACACCACGGTGGCACGTGGGACAGCCCTGTGATAAAGCCTTGTGGGAAAGCCTCGTGGGAAAGCCTCGAGGGAAAGCCCCTGATCCCTTGATCCACCTGAAGGAAGCGTGACACTGCTCCTAGAGCTCGGGAGGAAAGGGCACGTGCATGCCCCCCACTCGAGACGAGGAGTGACTCCCCTGGGTAGTCTCCAGACGTACCCCAAGATCCATGTCAGCACAGGAGAGGAATCCACAGGTCCGGCACCAACTCCACACAAGATATTAGGCCCCGGCATCGACGGGAGAGGAATCCCGAGAGGCCCCCGAGCAACTCGCATGGGGACTGGCCTTTCCTGCGGCCACCAGTACGGGTCCCTGAGGTCCCCGTCGTAAGTCGAGAGCCCTTGCCGCAACTCGAGAAAATCCAGGAGGTTCTCCCCTCCAGGCGAGATGTGCCCCATTTCCGCTGAGTCGTCTCGAGGCTAATCACATCTTACCTCTGGAACTACCAAAGCGGTCCTTCACACCCTTGCTGCAACTCAAGAAGTTCCCCGACATACCCGTCTCCACTCGAGAGGAAGCACGAGAGTCCCCGCCGCACATCCAGAGGAGCCCCGTTCCTGCCTGCTATCTCGGAGAGGAGGGATCCTTTCCCTGCGTGGTGGGAAAAGAATTCCCCGCGTTCCTGTCGCATCTCAAGAGGAGGCACTCTCCACAGGAAAGGCGAGAGGAAATCCAGGGTCGTGCCACCATTCCCCGAATCCCCCCAGATGTCTCAGTCATTCCAGGGAAACCTGTTTTCCCTGCACTGCTTCCACTTACAAGCCAAGGATCGACTCACACCACGGTGGCACGTGGAGAGCCCTGTGGAAAAGCTCGAGTGAAAGCCACAGAACACTTGATCCACGCGAAGGGAACCGCGACACTGCTGCTATAGCTCGGGAGGAAAGCGCACGTGCATGCCCCACTGGAGACGAGGGCTGACTCCCTGGGGAGACTCCAGAAGTACCCCCCAGATCCATGTCGGCACTGGAGAGGAATCGTCAGGTTCCGGCACCAACTCCACACAAGGACTTAAGCCCCGCATCGACGGGAGAGGAACCCGGAGAGGCCCGCGAGCATCTCGCATGGGGACTGGCCTTTCCTGAGGCCACCAGAGCGGGTCCCTGAGGTCCCCGTCGTAAGTCGAGAGCACCTGCCGCAACTCGAGAAAATCCAGGAGGTTCTCCCCTCTAGGCGAGATGAGGCCCATTTCCAATGCGGCGTCTCGAGGCTAATCACACCAAACCTCTGGAACTTCCACAAGGTTCTTCACACCCTTGCTGCAACTCAAGAAGTTCCCCAACATACCCGTCTCACTCGAGAGGAAGCACGAGAGTCCCGCCCACATTCAGAGGAGCCCCGTTACGCCTCCTAGCTCGAGAGGAGGGATCCTTTCCCTGCCTGGTCGGTCAAGAATTCCGGGTTCCCGTCGCATCTCAAGAGGAGGCGCTCTCCACAGGAAAGGCGAGAGGAACTCCAGGGTCGTGCCACAATTCCCAGACTCCCCCAGATGTCTGAGTCCATTCAGGGAAACCTGTTTTTCCTGAACTGCCTCGACTTTCAAGCCGAGGATCGACTCTCACCAGGTGGTACGTGGGACAGCCCTGTGGAAAGCCTCGTGGAAACACTCGTGGGAAGCCTCGAGGAAAGACACAGATCCCTTGATCCTCGCGA
>NW_017205282.1:0-5343 GCF_001704415.2 Capra hircus
AAAAAATAAATGAAAGGTAGAGAAATATACACAAATGAAGGAACAAATAGAAACACAGAAGTCCAAATAAATGAAGAGAAATAGGCAAACTACCTGAAAAGAATTCAGAATAATGATAGTAAAGATGATCAAAAACCTTGAAAACAAAATGGAGAAAATGCAAGAATCAATTAACAAAGACCTAGAAGAATTAAAGAATAAACATACAGAGACAAACAACAATTACTGAAATTAAAAAATACTCTAGAAGGAATCAATAGCAGAATATCTGAAGCAGAAGAATGAATCAGTGAGCTGGAAGATAAAATGGTGGAAATAACTTCTGAAGAGCAGAATAAAGTAAAAAGAATGAAAAGAACTGAGGATAGTCTCAGAGACCTCTGGGACAATATCAAACAACCAACATTCAAATTATAGGGTCCAGAAGAAGAAGAGAAAAAAAAAGGTATGAGAAAATTTTGAAGAGATTATAGTTGAAAATTTCCCAACATGGAAAAGGAAATAGTCAATCAAGTCCAAGAGGCACAAAGAGTCCCATACAGGATAAACCCAAGGAGAAACATGCCAAGACACATACTAATCAACAAAGACTAAACACAAAGAAAGAATATTAAAAGCAGCAAGGGAGAAGCAACAAGTAACATACAAGGGAAACCCATACACTTAACAGCTGATCTTTCAGCAGAAACTCTGCAGGCCAGAAGGGAATGGCAGGATATATTTAAAGTACTGAAAGGGAAAAATCTACAACCAAGATTACTGTACCTGGCAAGGATCTCATTCAAAATTGATGGAGAAATAAAAAGCTTTTCAGACAAGCAAAAGTTAAGAGAATTCAGTACCACCAAACCAGCTTTACAACAAATGTTAAAGGGACTTATATAGTCAAGAAATACAAGAGAAGAAAAAGATCTACAAAATCAACCCAAACAATTAAAAAAATGGCAATAGGAACATATATATCAATAATTACTTTAAATGTAAATGGATTAAATGCTCCAACCAAAAGACACAGACTGGCTGAATGGATACAAAAACAAGACCTATATATATGCCTGAAACCCACTTCAGACCTAAAGACACATATAGACTGAAAGTGAGAGGATGGAAAAATATATTCCATGCAAATGGAAGCAAAAGAAAGCTGGAGTAGCAATCCTCATATCAGACAAAATAGACCTTAAAATAAAGATTATAAAGATAAAGGAAGGACACTACATAATGATCAAGGGATCAATCCAAGAGGAAGACATAACAATTGTAAATATCTATGCACCAACATAGGAGCACCTCAATACATAAGACAAACACTAACAGACATAAAAGGAGAAATTGACAGTAACACAATAATAGTAGGAGACTTTAACACCCCACTCACACCAATGGACAGATCATCAAAACAGAAAATTAATAAGGAAACACAAGTCTTAAATGATACATTAGATGAGATGGATCTCATTGATATCTTCAGGACATTCCATCCAAATGCAGAAGAATACTTCTTCTCAAGTGCACATGGAACATTCTCCAGGATAGACCACATCTTGGTCACAAATCAAACCTCAGTAAATTTAAGAAAATTGAAATCATATCAAGCATCTTCTCTGACCACAACATTATGAGACTAGATATCAATTACAAGAAAAAAAACTGTAAGAAACACAAACACATGGAGATTAAACAACACGTTTCTAAATAACCAACAGGTTACTGAAGAAATCAAAAGGGAAATCAAAAATTTTCTAGAAACAAATGACAATGAAAACATGACAACTCAAAACCTATGGGATGCAGCAAAAGCAGTTCTAAGAGGGAAGTTTATAGCAATACAATCCTACCTCAAGAAACAAGAAAAACATCAATAGACAACCTAACTTTACACCTAAAACAACTGGAAAAAGAACAAAAACCCCAAAATTAGTAGAAAGAAATCATAAAGATCCAAAGCAGAAATAAAAAAAAAAAAAGAACAATAGTAAAGATTAATAAAACTAAAAGCTGTTTCTTTGAGAAGATAAACAAAATTGACAAACTTTAGCCAGACTCATCAAGAAAAAAGAGAGAAGAATCAAATCAACAAAATTAGAAATGAAAAAGGAGAGGTTACAACAGACAATGCAGAAATACAAAGGATTATAAGAGACTATTATGAACAACTATATGGCAATAAAATGGATAACCTGGAAGAAATGGACAGATTCTTAGAAAAGTTCAATCTTCCAAGACTGAACCAGGAAGAAATAGAAATTATGAACAACCCAATTACAAGCACTGAAATTGAAGCTGTGATCAAAAATCTCCCAAAAAAAAAAGCCCAGGACCAGATGGCTTCACAGGAGAATTCTATCAAACATTTAGAGAAGAGCTAATGCCTATCCTTCTAAAACTCTTTCAAAAAAATTGCAGAGGAAGGAACACTTCCAAACTCATTCTACAGGCCACCATCACCTGATACCAAAACCAGACAAAGACAACACAAAAAAAGAAAACTACAGGCCAATATCACTGATGAACATAGATGCAAAAATCCTCAACAAAATTTTAGCAAACAGAATTCAGCAACACATCAAAAAGCTCATACACCATGATCAAGTTGGGTTTATTCCAGGGATGCAAGGATTCTTCAATATACAAAATCAATCAATGTGATACACCATATTAACAAATTGAAAGATAAAAACCATATGATAATCTCAATAGATGCAGAAAAAGCCTTTGACAAAATTCAGCACCCATTTATGATTAAAACTCTTCAAAAAATGGGCATAGAAGGAACTACCTCAACATAGTAAAGGCCATATATGATAAGCCTACAGCAAACATTCTCAATGGTGAAAAACTGAAAGCATTCCCCCTAAGATCAGGAACAAGACAAGGGTCTTTCCACTATTATTCAACATAGTTCTGGAAGTCCTAGCTACAGCAATCAGAGAAGAAAAAGAAATAAAGGAATCCAGATTGGAAAAGAAGAAGTAAAGCTCTCACTGTTTGCAGATGACATGATACTGTACATAGAAAACCCTAAAGATAGTATCAGAAAATTACTAGAGCTAATCAGTGAATTTAGCAAAGTTGCAGGATACAAAATCAATACACAGAAATCACTTGCATTTCTATATACTAACAATGAAAATCAGAAAGAGAAATTAAGGAATCAATCCATTCACCATTGCAACAAAAAGAATTAAATATCTAGGAATAAACTTACCTAAGGAGACAAAAGAACTGTACACAGAAAATTATAAGACACTAATGAAAGAAATCAAAGATGACATAAACAGATGGAGAGATATTCCATGTTCCTGGGTAGGAAGAATCAATATTGTGAAAATGACTATACTACCAAATGCAACAGATTCAATGTGTTTCAAATCGCAAAATTTTATTTTTTCCAAGGGGAACAGCAAAGAAATAGCCAAAGCAGTCTTGAGAAAGAAGAATGGAGCTGGAGGAATCAACCTTCCTGACTTCAGATTATACTACAAAGCTACAGTCATCAAGACAGTATGGTACTGGCACAAAAACAGAAATATAGACCAATGGAACAAGATAGAAAGCCCAGAAATAAACCCATGCACCTATGGGTACCTTATTTTTGACAAAGGAGGCAAGAATATACAATGGGGCAAAGACAGCCTCTTCAATAAATGGTGCTGGGAAAACTGACAGCTACATGTAAAAGAATGAAATTAGAACACTTCCTAACACCATACACAAAGATAAACTCAAAATGGATTAAAGACCTAAATGTAAGACCAGAAACTATAAAACTCTTAGAGGAAAACATAGGCAGAACACTTGATGACATAAATCAAAGCAAGATCCTCTATGACCCACCTCCTAGAGTAATAAATAAAAACAAAAGTAAACAAGTGGGACCTGATTAAACTTAAAAGCTTTTGCACAGCAAAGGAAACTATAAGCAAGGTGAAAAGACAACCCTCAGAATGGGAGAAAATAATAGCAAATGAAACAACTGACAAAGGATTAATTTCCAAAATATACAAGCAGCTCATACAACTCAATGCCAGAAAAACAAACAACCAATCAAAAAAGTGGGAAAAAGACCTAAACAGACATTTCTCCAAAGAAGACATACAGATGGCTAACAAACACATGAAAAGATGCTCAACATTGCTCATTATTAGAGAAATGCAAATCAAAACTACAATGAGATATCACCTCACACTGGTCAGAATGGCCATCATCAAAAAGTCTACAAACAATAAATGCTGGAGAGGGTGTGGAGAAAAGGGAATGCTCTTGCACTGTTGTGGAATGTAAATTGATACAGCCACTATGGAAGATGGTATGGAGATTCCTTAAAAACTAGGAATAAAACCACATATGACCCAGCAATCCACTCCTAGGCATATACCCTGAGGAAAAAAAATTGAAAAGACACATGTATCCCATTGTTCATTGCAGCACTATTTACAATAGCTAGAACATGGAAGCAACCTAGATGTCCATCAACAGATGAATGGATAAAGAAGTTGTGGTACATACACAATGGAATATTACTCAGCCATAAAAAGGAACACATTTGAGTCAGTTCTAATGAGGTGGATGAACCTAGAACCTATTATACAGAGTGAAGTGATCAGAAAGAGAAAGATAAATACTGTATTCTAACACATATATACAGAATCTAGAAAAATGGTACTGAAGAATTTATTTACAGGGCAAATGGAGAAACAGACATAGAGAATAGACTTATGGACATGGGGAGAGGGGAGGAGAGGGTGAGATGTATGGAAAAAGTAACATGGAAACTTACATTACCATATGTAAATAGCCAATGGAATTTGCTGTATGGCTCAGGAAACTCAAACAGGGCTCTGTATCAACCTAGAGGGGTGGGATGGGGAGGGAGATGGGAGGAGTTCAAAGGGAGGGATATATGTATACCTATGGCTGATTCATGTTGAGGTTTGACAGAAAACAACAAAATTCTGTAAAACAATTATCCTTCAATAAAACATAAATTAATTAAGAAAAAGAAAAAAATGTATTTTCAGAGTGTGGTATGCCTGTACTAATATCTATAAAATGTATAAATAGAATAAAAGAGAGATGGGAGAATAGTCTAACTGGTAGCAAAAATATTTTTAAAAGTAAACATATATGATCATAATAGACATTTTATTTTTTTTATTCATTGATACAAATAATGATTGATCATATTTTGTATATCTATAATTATGCATAAAATGTTATAGTAGCTGCTTTAATACAATTTTAAGAGAATTTTCAGAAATATTAACAAAGGGATATAACCATGATCAGGAGGTGGATTTGGGGAATGGAAGGTAAAATAGATGATTCATTTTTTCTCTTATC
>NW_017205283.1:0-5342 GCF_001704415.2 Capra hircus
GTCAGGTGTGATAAGCCTCGAGTCGCCTCTGCGGAAATGGGCCTCATCTCGCCTGGAGGGAGAACCTCCTGGATTTTCTCGAGTTGCGGCAGGTGCTCTCGACTTACGACAGGGGACCTCAGAGACCCGCTCTGGTGGCCTCAGGAAAGACCAGTTCCCCATGCGAGTTACTCAGGGCCCTCTCGGGGTTCCTCTCCCGTCGATGCCAGGGCCTAAACCTTGTGTGGAGTCGTGCGGAACCTGAGGATTCCTTTGCAGTGCTGACAAGGATCTTGGGGTACTTCTCCGGCTCCCCTCGGGAGTCAGTCCTCATCTCGAGTGGGGCATGCACGTGCGCTTTCCTCCGAGCTGTAGCAGCAGTGTCACGCTTCCCTTCGCGTGGATCAAGGATCTGCGGCTTTCCCTCGAGGCTTTCCCACGAGTCTTTTCCACGAGGCTTTCTCACGAGACTTTCCCAAGGGCTGTCCCACGTGCCACCGTGTTGTGTGTCGATCCTAGGCTAGAAAGTCGAGGCAGTGAAGGAGAAAAGGTTTCCATGGAATGGACTGAGACATCTGGGGGCCTCTGGAATGGGTGCACGAATCTGAGTTCCTCTAGCCTTTCCTGTGGAGAGCGCCTCCTCTTGAGATGAGACGGGAACTCGGGAATACTTGACCGACCACTCAGTGAAAGGATCCCTCCTCTCGAGCTAGGAGGGGGAAACGGACTCCTCTGGATGTGTGCGGACTCTCGGGCTTCCTCTCGAGTGGAGACGGGTATGTGGGGGAGCTTCTTGAGTTGCAGCAAGGGCGTGAAGGACCCTTTGTAAGTTCCATAGGTTAGGTGTGATTAGCCTCGAGACGCCTCAGCGGTAATGGGCCTCATCTCGCCTGGAGGGTAAAACTCCTGGATTTTCTCGAGTTGCGGCAGGTGCCCTCGACTTACGACGGGACCTCAGGGACCCGCTCTGGTGCCCTCAGGAAAGGCCAGGCCCCATGCGAGTTGCTCGAGGGCCTCTAGGGATTCCTCTCCTGTCTATGCCGGGGCCTAAGACCTTGTGTGGAGTCGGTGCCAGAACCTGAGGATTCCTCTCCGGTGCTGACATGGATCTTGGGGTATTTCTGAGGTCTCCCCGGAGGAGTCAGTCCTCGTCTCGAGGGAGGCATGCATGTGGGCTTTCCTCCGAGCTGTAGCAGCAATGTCACCTTTCCTTCACGTGGATCAAGGGATCTGTGGCTTTCCCTCGAGGCTTTCACACGAGGCTTTCCCAAGAAGCTTTCCCACAGGGCTGTCCCACGTGCCACCGTGGTGTGAGTCGATCCTCGGCTTGAAAGTCGAGGCAGTGCAGGGAAACAGGTTTCCCTGGAATGGACTGAGACATCTGGGGACTCTGCGAATGGTGGCACGACACTGGAGTTCCTCTCGCCTTTCCTGTGGAGAGCGCCTCCTCTTGAATTTGCGACGGGAACTCGGTGAATTCTTTCCAGACAACGCACGGAAAGGATCCCACCTCTGGAGCTAAGAGGCAGAAATGGGGCTCCTCTGGATGTGGGTGGGACTCTCGTGCTTCCTCTCGAGTGCAGACGGGTATGTCGGAGAACTTCTTGAGTTGCAGCAACTGTGTGAAGGACCCTTTGGAAGTCCCAGAGGTTAGGTGTGATTAGCCTCAACACGCCTCAGCGGAAATGGGCTCATCTTGCCTGGAGGGGAGAACCTCCTGGATTTTCTCGAGTTGGGGCAGGTGCTCTCGACTTATGACGAGGACCTCAGGGACCCGCTCTGATGGACTCAGTAAAGGCCAGTCCACATGCGCGTTGCTCAGGGGCCTCTCGGGTTCCTCTCCCGTCGATGCCGGGGCCTACGACCTTGTGTGAATTCGGTGCCGGAACTTGAGGATTCCTCTCCAGTGCTGACATGGATCTTGGGGTACTTCTGGAGTCTCCCCAGGGAGTCAGTCGTAGTCTCGAGTGGGGCATTCACGTGCGATTTCCTCCAGAGCTGTAGCAGCAGTGTCACGCTTCCCTTCGCGTGGATCAAGGGATCTGTGGCTTTCCCTAGAGACTTTCCCACGAGGCTTTCCCACGGGGCTTTCCCACGAGGCTTTCCCACAGGGCTGTCCCACGTGCCACCGTGGTGTGAGTCGATCCTCGGCTAGAAAGTCAAGGCAGTGCAGGGAAAACAGGTTTCCCTGGAATGGACTGAGACATCTGGGGGACTCTGGGAATGGTGGCACGACCCTTGAGTTCCTCTCGCCTTTCCTGTGGAGAGCCTCATCTTGAGATGCGACGGGAACGCCGGGAATTCATTCCCAACCACACAGGGAAAGGATCCCTCCTCTCGAGCTACGAGGCGGACACAGGGCTCCTCTGGATGTGAGCGGAGCTCTTCTGCTTCCTCTCGAGTGGAGACGGGTATGTCATGGAATTCTTGAGTTGCAGCAAGGGTGTGAAGGACCCTATGGAAGTTCCAGAGGTTAGGTGTGATTAGCCTCGAGACGCCTCAGCGAAATGGCCTCATCTCCCCTGGAGGGCAGAACCTCCTGGATTTTCTCCAGTTGCGGCAGGTGCTCTCGACTTACGACAGGGACCTCAGGGACCCGCTCTGGTGGCCTCAGGAAAGGACAGTCCCATGCGATTTGCTCGGGGCCGCTCGGGATTCCTCTTCCATCGATGCTGGGCCTAAGACCTTGTGTGGAGTCGGTGTCGGAAACTGAGAATTCCTCTGCAGTGCTGACATCGCTCTTGGGGTACTTCTGAAGTCTCCCCAGGGGAGTGAGTCCTCGTCTCCAGTGGGGTATGCACGTGCTTTCCTTCCGAGCTGTAGCAGCATGTCACGCTTCCTTCCCGTGGATCATAGGATCTGTGACTTTCCCTCGAGGCTTTCCCATGAGGCTTTCCCACGACGCTTTCCCACCAGGCTTTCCAACGAGGCTTTTCCCCAGTGATGTCCCACGTGCCACCTGGTGTCAGTCGATCCTCGGTTTGAAAGTCGAGGCAGTGCCGGGGAAACAGGCTTCCCTGGAATGGACTGAGACATCTGGGGGACTCTGGGAATGGTGGCACCACCCTGGAGTTCCTCTCTCCTTTCCTGTGGAGAGCGACTCCTCTTGAGACGCTATGGGAACGCCGGGAATTCTTTCCCGACAACGCAGGGAAAGGATCCCTCCTCTCGAGCTAGGAGACGGAAATGGGGCTCCTCTGGATGTGGGCAGGCCTCTCGTGCTTCCTCTCGAGTGGAGACAGGTATGTCAGGGAACTTCTTGAGTTGCAGCAAGGACGTGAAGGACCCTTTGGAAGTTTCAGAGGTTAGGTGTGATTAGCCTCGAGACGTCTCAGCGGAAATGGGCCTCATCTCTCCTGGAGGGGAGAACCTTCTGGATTTTCTCGAGTTGCGGCAGGTGCTCTCGACTTACGACGGGGACCTCAGGGACCCGCTCTTGTGGCCTCAGGAAAGGCCAGTCCCCATGCGTGTTGCTCGGGGGCCTCTCGGGATTCCTCTCCCGTCGATGCCCGGGCCTAAGATCTTGTGTGGAGTCAGTGCCGGAACCTGAGGATTCCTCTCCAGTGCTGACATGGATCTTGGGTACTAATGGAGTCTCCCCAGTGGAGGCAGTCCTCGTCTCGAGTGGGGGCATGCACGTGCGATTTCCTCCCGAGCTGAAGCAGCAGTGTCACGCTTCCCTTCGCGTGGATCAAGGGATCTGTGTCTTTCCCTCGAGGCTTTCCCACGAGGCTTTCCCACGAGGCCTTCCCACAGGGCTGTGCCACGTGCCACCGTGGTGTGAGTCGATCCTCGGCTAGAAAGTCAAGGCAGTGCAGGGAAAACAGGTTTCCCTGGAATGGACTGAGACATCTGGGGGGACTCTGGGAATGGTGGCACGACCCTTGAGTTCCTCTCGCCTTTCCTGTGGAGAGCGCCTCATCTTGAGATGCGACGGGAACGCCGGGAATTCATTTCCCAACCACACAGGGAAAGGATCCCTCCTCTCGAGCTACGAGGCGGACACAGGGCTCCTCTGGATTGAGCGGAGCTCTTCTGCTTCCTCTCGAGTGGAGACGGGTATGTCATGGAAATTCTTGAGTTGCAGCAAGGGTGTGAAGGACCCTATGGAAGCTTTCCAGAGGTTAGGTGTGATTAGCCTCGAGACGCCTCAGCGAAATGGGGCCTCATCTCCCCTGGAGGGCAGAACCTCCTGGATTTTCTCCAGTTGCGGCAGGTGCTCTCGACTTACGACAGGGACCTCAGGGACCCGCTCTGGTGGCCTCAGGAAAGGACAGTCCCATGCGATTTGCTCGGGGCCGCTCGGGATTCCTCTCCCATCGATGCTGGCCTAAGACCTTGTGTGGAGTCGGTGTCGGAAACTGAGAATTCCTCTGCAGTGCTGACATCGCCTCTTGGGGTACTTCTGAAGTCTCCCCAGGGGAGTGAGTCCTCGTCTCCAGTGGGGTATGCACGTCCGCTTTCCTTCCGAGCTGTAGCAGCAGTGTCACGCTTCCCTTCCCGTGGATCATAGGATCTGTGACTTTCCCTCGAGGCTTTCCCATGAGGCTTTTCCACGACGCTTTCCCACCAGGCTTTCCAACGAGGCTTTCCCCCAGTGATGTCCCACGTGCCACCGTGGTGTCAGTCGCATCCTCGGTTTGAAAGTCGAGGCAGTGCCGGGGAAACAGGCTTCCCTGGAATGGACTGAGACATCTGGGGGACTCTGGGAATGGTGGCACCACCCTGGAGTTCCTCTCTCCTTTCCTGTGGAGAGCGACTCCTCTTGAGACGCTATGGGAACGCCGGGAATTCTTTCCCGACAACCGCAGGGAAAGGATCCCTCCTCTCGAGCTAGGAGGCGGAAACGGGGCTCCTCTGGATGTGGCGGGACTCTCGTGCTTCCTCTCGAGTGGAGACGGTATGCGTAGGTGAGCTACTCACCAATGCGAGACTCAGCACATGTACTAGATATAGATCTCACGGAGCTAAAGGAGAGGGAAAGCCTGCAGCTTTCGCTGCCGCGGACTCGCAGCACCCCCAGAAAACCCGTGGCATCCGCGGGAGTCGGGAAGGTAGAAATGCCGGAGAGGCCCGCCGAGGCAACTCGGCCAGGTGGGGAACTAGGCCTCTCGCTGAGGGCCACCCAGTAGGCGGGAGTCCTGCCTGAATGCTCCCCGTTTTTTCATAAAGTCGAGAACGCTGCCGACATCCCCGACCACGGAGGTTCTCCATCCGCGTCGCTAGATGAGTATGAGCCCACCTTATCTCGGCGGCGCGACCGAGGCTATGCCCTAACCTCTGAGCCTTCCCGAAAAGTGTGGCGCCCGCTTCACACCCGGACTTGTTCGGCTGCGAACTCAGAAGTCGCTGACATAACCCTG
>NW_017205284.1:0-5342 GCF_001704415.2 Capra hircus
TGCCTGCGACAGCTCGCGAGGAAAAGCGCACGTGCATGCCCCCACCCGAGACGAGGGCTGACTCCCCTGGGGAGACTCCGGAAGTACCCCAAGATCCATGTCAGCACTGGAGAAGAATCCTCAGGTTCCGGCACCGACTCCACGCAAGGTCTTAGGCCCCGGGCATCGAAGGGAGAGGATTTCCGAGAGGCCCTCAAGCAACTCGCATGGGGACTGGCCTTTCCTGAGGCCACCAGAGCGGATCCCTGAGGGTCCCATCTTAAGTCGAGAGCACCTGCCAAACCTCGAGAAAATCCAGGAGGTTCTCCCCTCTAGGCGAGATGAGGCCCATTTGTGCTGAGGCTTCTCGAGGCTAATCACACCTAACCTCTGGAACTTCCGAAGGGTCCTTCACACCCTTGATGCAACTCAACAAGTTACCCGAAATACCCGTCTCCACTCGAGAGCAAGCACGAGAGTTCCGCCCACATCCAGAGGAGCCCCGTTTCCGCCTCCTAGCTCGAGAGGAGGGGATCCTTTCCCTGCGTGGTCGGGAAGGAATTCCCGGCGTTTCCGTCGCATCTCAAGAGGAGGCGCTCTCCACAGAAAAGGCGAGAGGAACTCCAGGGTCGTGCCAACCATTCCCAGAGTCCCCCAGATGTCTCAGTCCATTCCAGGGAAACCTGTTTTCCCTACACTGCCTTGACTTTCAAGCCGAGGATCGACTCACACCACGGTGGCACTTGGGACAGCCCTGTGGGAAAGCCTCGTGGGAAAGCCTCGTGGGAAAGCCTCGAGGGAAAGCCACAGATCCCTTGATCGCCGCGAAGGGAAGCGCGACCCTGCTGCTACAGCTCGGAAGGAAAGCCCACGTGCATGCCCCCACTCGAGACGAGGACTGACTCCTCTGGGGAGACTCCAGAAGTACCTCAAGATCCATGTCAGCACTGGAGAAGAATCCTCAGGTTTTGGCCCGACTCCACACAAGGTCTTAGGCCCTGACATCGACGGAGAGGAATCCCGAGAGGCCCCCGAGCAACTCGCATGGGGACTGGCCTTTCCTGAGGCCACCAGAGCGGGTCCCTGATGTCCCCGTAGTAAGTCGAGAGAACCTGCCGCAACTCGAGAAAATTCAGGAGGTTCTACCCTCCAGGCGAGATGAGGCCCATTTCCGATGAGCGTCTCGAGGCTAATCACACCTAACCCCTGGAACTTCCAAAGGGTCTTCCACACCCTTGCTGCAACTCAAGAAGTTCCCCGACATACCCATCTCCACTCGAGAGGAAGCACGAAAGTCCGCTCACATTCAGAGGAGACCCTTTCCGCCTCCTAGCTCGAGAGGAGGGATCCTTTCCCTGCGTGGTGGGGAAAGAATTCCCCCGCATTCCCGTCGCATATCAAGTGGAGGCGCTCTCGACAGGAAAGGCGAGAGGAACTCCAGGGTCCTGCCACCATTCCCAGAGTCCCCGAGATGCCTCAGTCCATTCCAGGGAAACCTGTTTTCCCTGCACTGCCTCGACTTTCAAGCCGAGGATCCACTCACACCACGGTGGCACGTGGGACAGCCCTGTGGAAAAGCCTCGTGGGAAAGCCTCCTGGGAAGCCTCGAGGGAAAGCCACAGATCACTTTATCCAAGCGAAGGGAAGCGAGACAGTGCTGCTACAGCTCGGGAGGAAAGCGCACTTTCATGTCCCCACTCGAGACGAGGACTGACTCCCCTGGGTAGACTCCAGAAGTACCCCAAGATCCATGTCAGCACTGGAGAGGAATCCTCAGGTTCCGGAACTGACTCCTCATAAGGTCTTAGGCCCCGGCATTGACGGGAAAGGAAACCCTAGAGGCATGCGAGCAACTCCATGGGGACTGGCCTTTCCTGAGGCCACCAGAGCGGGTCCCTGAGGTCCCCGTCGTAAGTCGAGAGCACCTGCCGCAACTCGAAAAAATCCAGGAGGTTCTCCCCTCCAGGCGAGATGAGGCCCATTTCCGCTGATGCGTCTTGAAGCTAAACACATCTAACATCTGGAACTTCCAAAGGGTCCTTCACACCCTTGCTGCAACTCAAGAAGTTCCCCGACATACCCGTCTCCACTCGAGAGGAAGCACGAGAGTCCCGGGCACAGCCAGAGGAGCCCCGTTTCTGCCTCCTAGCTCAGAGGAGGGATCCTTTCCCTGCGTAGTCGGGAAAGAATTCCCGGTGTTCCCGTCGCATCTCAAGAGGAGGCGCTCTCCACAGGAAAGGCGAGAGGAACTCCAGGGTCGTGCCACCATTCCCAGAATCCCCCAGATATCTCAGTCCATTACAGGGAAACCTTTTTCCCAGCACTGCCTCGACTTTCAAGCCGAGGATCGACTCACACAACGGTGGCACGTGGACAGCCCTGTGGGAAAGCCTCATGGGAAAGCCTCCTGGGATAGCCTCGAGGGAAAGCCACAGATCCCTTGATGCACGTGAAGGGAAGCGTGACACTGCTGCTACAGCTCGGAGGATATCGCACGTGCATGCCCTCACTCAAGACGAGGCCTGACTCCCCTGGGGAGACTCCAGAAGTACACCAAGATCCATGTCAACACTGGAGAGGAATCCTCAGGTTCCGGCACCGACTCCACACAAGGTCTTATTCCCCGGCATCGACGGGAGAGGAATCCCGAGAGGCCACGAGCAACACGCATGGGGACTGGCCTTTCCTGAGGCCACCAGAGCGGGTCCCTGAGGTCCCCGTTGTAAGTCGAGAACACCTGCTGCAACTCGAGAAAATCCAGGAGTTTCTCCCCTCCAGGCGAGATGAGGCCCATTTCCGCTGAGGCCTCTCGAGGCTAATCACATCTAACATCTGGAACTTCCAAAGGGTCCTTCACACCCTTGCTGCAACTCAAGAAGTTCCCCGACATACCCGTCTCCACTCGAGAGGAAGTACGAGAGTCCCGCCCACATCCAGAGGAGCCCCGTTTCCGCCTCCTAGCTCGAGAGGAGGGATCCTTTCCCGGCGTGTTCGGGAAAGAATTCCCGGCATTCCCGTCGCATCTCAAGAGGAGGCGCTCTCCACAGGAAAGGCGAGAGGAACTCCAGGGTCGTGCCACATTCCCAGAGTCCCCCAGATGTCTGTCCATTCCAGGGAAACCTGTTTTCCCTGGACTGCCTCGACTTTCAAGCGAGGATCGACTCACACCACGGTGGCACGTGGGACAGTCCTGTGGGAAAGCCTCGTGGAAAGCCTCGTGGGAAAGCCTCGAGGGAAAGCCCGTGATGCCTTGATCACGCAAAGGGAAGCGTGACACTGCTGCTACAGCTCGGGAGGAAAGAGCACGTGCATGCCCCACTCGTGACGAGGACTGACTCTCCTGGGGAGACTCCAGAAGTACCCAAGATCCATGTCAGCACTGGAGAGGAATCCATAGGTTTCGGCACCGACTCCACTCAAGGTCTTAGGCCCCGGCATCGAGGGGAGAGGAATCCCGAGAGGCCACGAGCAACTCGCATGGTGACTGGCCTTTCCTGAGGTCACCAGAGCGGGTCCCTGAGGTCCCCATCGTAAGGCGAGAGCACCTGCCGCAACTCGAGAAAATCCAGGAGGTTCTCCCCTCCAGGCGAGATGAGGACCATTTCCGCTGAGGCTTCTCGAGGCTAGTCACAGCTAACCTCTGGAACTTCAAAGGGTCCTTCACACCCTTGCTGCAACTCAAGAAGTTCCCCGACTTACCCGGCTCCACTCGAAAGGAAGCACGAGAGTCCCGCCCACATCCAGAGCAGACCCGTTTCTGCCTCCTAGCTCGAAACGAGGGATCCTTTCCCTGCGTGGTCGGGAAAGAATTCCGCGGGTTCCGTCGCATCTCAAGAGGAGGCGCTCTCCACAGGAAAGGCGAGAGGAACTCCAGGGTCGTGCCACCATTCCCAGAGTCCCCCAGATGCTCAGTCCATAACAGGGAAACCAGTTTCCCAGCACTGCCTCGACTTTCAAGCCAAGGACGACTCACAACACGGTGGCACGTGGAACAGCCCAGTGGGTAAACGTCGTGGGAAACCCTCGTGGCAAACCTCGTGAGAAAGCCTCCACGGAAAGCCACAGATTCCTGGATCCACGCGAAGGGAAGCGTGACACTGATGCTACAGCTCTGGAGGAAATTGCACGTGCATGCATCCACTAGAGACGATGACTGACTCACCTGGGAGACTCCAGAAGTACCCCAAGGTCCATGTAAGCACTGGAGAGGTTTTCTCAGGTTCCGGCACCGACTCCACACAAGGTATAAGGCGCCGGCATCGACGGGAGAGGAATCCCGAGAGGCCCGAGCAACTCGCATGGTGACTGGCCTTTCCTGAGGCCACCAGAGCGGGTCCCTGAGGACCCCGTCTTAAGTCCACAGCACCTGCCGCAACTCGAGAAAATTCAGGAGGTTCTCCCCTTCAGGCGACATGAGGCCCATTTTCTGCTGAGGCGTCTCGAGACTAATCACACCTAACCTCTGGAACTTCCAAAGCGTCTTTCACACCCTTGCTGCAACTCAAGAAGTTCCTCGACATACCCGTTTCCCCTCGACAGGAAGCCACGAGAGTCCCGCCCACATCCAGAGGAGCCCCGTTTTCCGCCTCATAGTTCCAGAGGAGGGATCCTTTCCCTACGTGGTCGGGTAAGTATTCCTGGCGTTCCCGTCGCATCTCAAGAGGAGGCACTCTCCACAGGAAAGGCGAGAGGAACTCCAGGGTCGTGCCACCATTCCCAGAGTCCCCAGATGCTCAGTCCAAGCCAGGGAAACCAGTTTTCCCTGCACTGCCTCGACTTTCAAGCGAGGATCGACTCATACAACGGTGGCACCTGGGACAGCCCTGTGGGAAAGCCTCGTGGGAAAGCCTCATGGGAAAGCATCGAGGTAAAGCCCCTGATCCCTTGATCCACAAGAAAGGAAGCGTGACACTCCTGCTACAGCTCGGGAGCGCACGTGCATGCCCCCACTCGAGACGAGGACTGACTCCCCTGGGAGACTCCAGAAGTACCCCAAGATCCATGTCAGCACTGGAGAGGAATCCTCAGGTTCCAGCACCGACTCCACACAAGATCTTAGGCCCGGCATCGAGGGAAGAGGAATCCCGAGAGGCCCCTGAGCAATTCCCATGGGACTGCCTTTTCATGAGGCCACCAGCGCGGGTCCATCAGGTCCCCTTCGTAAGTCGAGAGCACCTGCCACAACTTGAGAAAATTCAGGAGGTTCTCCCCTCCAGGCGAGATGAGGCCCATTTCCGCTGAGGCGTCTCGAGGCTAATCACACCTAAGCTCTGGAACTTCCAAAGGGACCTTCACACCCTTGCTGCAACTCAAGAGTTCCCCAACATACCCGTCTCCACTCGAGAGGAAGCACGAGAGTCCCG
>NW_017205285.1:0-5341 GCF_001704415.2 Capra hircus
GAAAGAAGTAAACAAAGAAACAATGAGCATTTCTTTCTATACAAATCTGCATAATGGAAAATCTGTCACCCTAAATTGCCAATTCATGCAGGTTTCAAGAATTCAATTTAATTAACCTTGCTCATTAAACTTTCTTGATCAGTCTCCATATTTCTTGGATTAACAGTTTGAAAGGAACTTATATTTGATTAGTTCAGTTCAGTTCAGTAGGCTCAGTCATGTCTGACTCTTTGCGACCTGAACTGCAGCACGTGAGGCCTTGTCCATCACCAACTCCCAGAGTTCACTCACACTCACGTCCATCGAGTCGGTGATGCCATCCAGCCATCTCATCCTCTGTTGGCCCCTTCTCCTCCTGCCCCAATCCCTACATCAGGTCTTTTCCAATGACTCAACTCTTCACATGAGGTGGCCAAAGTACTGGAGTTTCAGCTTCAGCGTCATTCCTTCCAAGAAGACCCAGGACCGATCTCCTTTAGAATGGACTGATTGGATCTCCTGGCAGTCCAGGGACTCTCAAGAGTCTTCTCCAACACACAGTTCAAAAAGCATCAGTTCTTTGGCATTCAGCCTTGTTCAGAGTCCAACTCTCACAATCCATACATGACCACTGGAAAAACCATAGCCTTGGCTAGACAGACCTTCATTGGTAAAGTAATGTTTCTGCTTTTGAATATGCTATCTAGTTGGTCATAACTTTCCTTCCAAGGAGTAAGTGTCTTTAATTTCATGGCTGCAGTCACCATCTGCAGTGATTTTGGAGCCCCAGAAAAAGAAAGTCTGCCACTGTTTCCAACTGTTTCCACATGTATTTGCCATGAAGTGATGGGACCAGAGGCCATGATCTTCGTTTTTCTGAATGTTGAGCTTTAAGCCAACTTTTTTCACTCTCCTCTTTTACTTTCATTTTTTTAAAATTTTTATTTATTTATTTAATTTTTAATTTTAAAAATCTTTAATTCTTACACATGCGTTCCCAAACATGAACCCCCCTCCCACCTCCCTCCCCATAACATCTCTCTGGGTCATCCCCATGCACCAGCCCAAGCATGCTGTATCCTGCATCAGACATTCTTACATGATAGTGATACATGTTAGAATGCCATTCTCCCAAATCATCCCACCCTCTCCTCCTCTGAGTCCAAAAGTCCGTTATACACATCTGTGTCTTTTTTCTGTCTTGCATACAGGGTCGTCATTGCCATCTTCCTAAATTCCATATATATGTGTTAGTATACTGTATTGGTGTTTTTCTTTCTGGCTTACTTCACTCTGTATAATCGGCTCCAGTTTCATCCATCTCATCAGAACTGATTCAAATGAATTCTTTTTAATGGCTGAGTAATACTCCATTGTGTATATGTACCACAGCTTTCTTATCCATTCATCTGCTGATGGACATCTAGGTTGTTTCCATGTCCTGGCTATTATAAACAGTGCTGCGATGAACATTGGGGTACATGTGTCTCTTTCAATTCTGGTTTCCTCGTGTGTATGCCCAGCAGTGGGATTGCTGGGTCATAAGGTAGTTCTATTTGCAATTTTTTAAGGAATCTCCACACTGTTCTCCATAGTGGCTGTACTAGTTTGCATTCCCACCAACAGTGTAGGAGGGTTCCCTTTTCTCCACACCCTCTCCAGCATTTATTGCTTGCAGATTTTTGGATCGCAGCCATTCTGACTGGTGTGAAGTGGTACCTCATTGTGGTTTTGATTTGCATTTCTCTAATAATGAGTGATGTTGAGCATCTTTTCATGTGTTTGTTAGCCATCCGTATGTCTTCTTTGGAGAAATGTCTATTTAGTTCTTTGGCCCATTTTTTGATTGGGTCGTTTATTTTTCTGGAATTGAGCTGCAGAAGTTGCTTGTATTTTTGAGATTAGTTGTTTGTCAGTTGCTTCATTTGCTATTATTTTCTCCCATTCAGAAGGCTGTCTTTTCACCTTGCTTATATTTTCCTTTGTTGTGCAGAAGCTTTTAATTTTAATTAGATCCCATTTGTTTATTTTTGCTTTTATTTCCAGAATTCTGGGAGGTGGATCATAGAGGATCCTGCTGTGATTTATGTCGAGAGTGTTTTGCCTATGTTCTCCTCTAGGAGTTTTATAGTTTCTGGTCTTACATTTAGATCTTTAATCCATTTTGAGTTTATTTTTGTGTGGTGTTAGAAAGTGATCTAGTTTCATTCTTTTACAAGTGGTTGACCAGTTTTCCCAGCACCACTTGTTAAAGAGATTGTCTTTACTCCATTGTATATTCTTGCCTCCTTTGTCAAAGATATTGATCTATATGTCTGTCTTTGTGCCAGTACCATACTGTCTTGATGACTGTGGCTTTGTAGTAGAGCCTGAAGTCAGGCAAGTTGATTCCTCCAGTTCCATTCTTCTTTCTCAAGATTGCTTTGGCTATTCGAGGTTTTTTGTATTTCCATACAAATCTTGAAATTATTTGTTCTAGTTCTGTGAAAAATGTGGCTGGTAGCTTGATAGGGATTGCATTGAATTTGTAAATTGCTTTGGGTAGTATACTCATTTTCACTATATTGATTCTTCCGATCCATGAACATGGTATATTTCTCCATCTATTAGTGTCCTCTTTGATTTCTTTCATCAGTGTTTTATAGTTTTCTATATATAGGTCTTTAGTTTCTTTAGGTAGATATATTCCTAAGTATTTTATTCTTTTCGTTGCAATGGTGAATGGAATTGTTTCCTTAATTTCTTTTTCTACTTTCTCATTATTCGTGTATAGGAATGCAAGGGATTTCTGTGTGTTGATTTTATATCCTGCAACTTTACTATATTCATTGATTAGCTCTAGTAATTTTCTGGTGGAGTCTTTAGGGTTTTCCATGTAGAGGATCATGTCATCTGCAAACAGTGAGAGTTTTACTTCTTCTTTTCCAATTTGGATTCCTTTTATTTCTTTTTCTGCTCTGATTGCTGTGGCCAAAACTTCCAGAACTATGTTGAATAGTATGAAAGTTAGGTTCCAAATTGGATAAAACTCTCACTGTTTGCAGATGACATGATCCTCTACATGGAAAACCCTAAAGACTCCACCAGAAAATTACTAGAGCTATCAATGAATATAGTAAAGTTGCAGGATATAAACAACACACAGAAATCCCTTGCATTCCTATACACAATAATGAGAAAGTAGAAAAAGAAATTAAGGAAACAATTCCATTCACCATTGCAACGAAAAGAATAAAATACTTAGGAATATATCTACCTAAAGAAACTAAAGACCTATATATAGAAAACTATAAAACACTGATGAAAGAAATCAAAGAGGACACTAATAGATGGAGAAATATACCATGTTCATGGATCGGAAGAATCAATATAGTGAAAATGAGTATACTACCCAAAGCAATTTACAAATTCAATGCAATCCCTATCAAGCTACCAGCCACATTTTTTTCACAGAACTAGAACAAATAATTTCAAGATTTGTATGGAAATACAAAAAACCTCGAATAGCCAAAGCAATCTTGAGAAAGAAGAATGGAACTGGAGGAATCAACTTGCCTGACTTCAGGCTCTACTACAAAGCCACAGTCATCAAGACAGTATGGTACTGGCACAAAGACAGACATATAGATCAATACCTTTGACAAAGGAGGCAAGAATATACAATGGAGTAAAGACAATCTCTTTAACAAGTGGTGCTGGGAAAACTGGTCAACCACTTGTAAAAGAATGAAACTAGATCACTTTCTAACACCACACAAAAATAAACTCAAAATGGATTAAAGATCTAAATGTAAGACCAGAAACTATAAAACTCCTAGAGGAGAACATAGGCAAAACACTCTCAGACATAAATCACAGCAGGATCCTCTATGATCCACCTCCCAGAATTCTGGAAATAAAAGCAAAAATAAACAAATGGGATCTAATTAAAATTAAAAGCTTCTGCACAACAAAGGAAAATATAAAAGGTGAAAAGACAGCCTTCTGAATGGGAGAAAATAATAGCAAATGAAGCAACTGACAAACAACTAATCTCAAAAATATACAAGCAACTTATGCAGCTCAATTCCAGAAAAATAAACGACCCAATCAAAAAATGGGCCAAAGAACTAAATAGACATTTCTCCAAAGAAGACATACGGATGGCTAACAAACACATGAAAAGATGCTCAACATCACTCATTATTAGAGAAATGCAAATCAAAACCACAATGAGGTACCACTTCACACCAGTCAGAATGGCTGCGATCCAAAAATCTGCAAGCAATAAATGCTGGAGAGGGTGTGGAGAAAAGGGAACCCTCCTACACTGTTGGTGGGAATGCAAACTAGTACAGCCACTATGGAGAACAGTGTGGAGATTCCTTAAAAAATTGCAAATAGAACTACTTATGACCCAGCAATCCCACTGCTGGGCATACACACCGAGGAAACCAGAATTGAAAGAGACACATGTACCCCAATGTTCATCGCAGCACTGTTTATAATAGCCAGGACATGGAAACAACCTAGATGTCCATCAGCAGATGAATGGATAAGAAAGCTGTGGTACATATACACAATGGAGTATTACTCAGCCATTAAAAGAATTCATTTGAATCAGTTCTGATGAGATGGATGAAACTGGAGCCGATTATACAGAGTGAAGTAAGCCAGAAAGAAAAACACCAATACAGTATACTAACACATATATATGGAATTTAGGAAGATGGCAATGACGACCCTGTATGCAAGACAGGAAAAGACACAGATGTGTATAACGGACTTTTGGACTCAGAGGGAGGAGAGGGTGGGATGATTTGGGAGAATGGCATTCTAACATGTATACTATCATGTATTGAATGTCTATGTCTGATGCAGGATACAGCATGCTTGGGGCTGGTGCATGGGGATGACCCAGAGAGATGTTATGGGGAGGGAGGTGGGAGGGGGGTTCATGTTTGGGAACGCATGTAAGAATTAAAGATTTTAAAATTTAAAAAATAAATAAATAATAAAATTTAAAAATGAAAGTAAAAGAGGAGAGTGAAAAGTTGGCTTAAAGCTCAACATTCAGAAAACGAAGATCATGGCCTCTGGTCCATCACTTCATGGCAAATAGATGGGAAACAGTGGAAACAGTGGCAGACTTTCTTTTTGCTGGGCTCCAAAATCACTGCAGATGGTGACTGCAGCCATGAAATTAAAGACACTTACTCCTTGGAAGGAAAAGTTATGACCAACCTAGATAGCATATTCAAAAGCAGAGACATTACTTTGCCAATGAAGGTCTGTCTAGCCAAGGCTATGGTTTTTCCAGTGGTCATGTATGGATGTGAGAGTTGGACTGTGAACAAGGCTGATGCCAAAGAACTGATGCTTT